>NW_025534208.1:0-250303 GCF_020615455.1 Coregonus clupeaformis | reverse complement strand
AGGAGTTTCAACATTTCTGAAACACTATTTGATTGGTTTTATAAAGCTGTGACTAAGCGTGTGATTGATTCCAGTTTGCAGAATTTCATAGTTTTGTGTCACGCGTTTGGCTTTCAACACTACGTGATTGTTTTAGTCCTAAAAGCATGGATTTGATCCCTGGAACACTATATAATCACCCATCTTGATACTCGTTAAACCACCCAAAGATAGTTACTACAGAGAGTTCCAAATACGGGTTTGCCATTGACCCAGAGTCTTTGTCGTAACACTCTTGCAGATATGCTCCATGAGGAGTGCATTCAATTAAGCCATAGCGTGTAAAAGCTGCTAGAAATACGTTTCCATTACTGGGGTAAACCCTTCTTCCACCTCAACAATCAGCAGGCAAACGGATGTTGAATGTGACCTCAGCGACCACCAATCAGGAAAACAAGGATTTCATGATTAGGGCTGAAAGGAGGAAAACATTACACCAGAGCATTCTGTGATTCAGAACAAACATTTGAAATGTCAGATTAGTCTGAAAAAAGCAATCCCACCACTTACAAGATATATTATTAGATGTTGTTGTTAACATATATTTCTGGGTGGTGCCACACAAACTGTTCAAAATACATTTATTTTGGCTTTGTTGTTCTATTCTGCAATCGAGGTCCGGAGCATTAAACCCTTTTCATGATAGTGCTGAATGTATCTGTCTTTGCTCTCTTGATCAGTACTGATCCCAGGAAACCCCTGAAGCCATTTGCTTGCCTCTCAAGGTCTTGATGTACTCTTTAAAAAGTTGTCTGATTTCCTAGAAAGTTCCACACTTCAAGATTTTGTCCACATTACCCCTTGTCTATAGCTTAGAGATTAAATACCCATACACCGTCCAGGGCTCTTTCTTGATCTGAATTATCACAAAGGCTTTTCCTGGTTGTTGTTTTCACTGCAGGTACGACAGGGGAAATAAAAGTTTTCCCTTGAGTCCTTAAAGGCATCTCTGACAAAAAAACAAGCCCAGGGAGGGTAAACAGTTGCTTTTATCAAGAAACACAAAATAGTTTTGTATTAAGTCAAAGTCACAGTAATAATTTCAGGATGTCCCAAATGATAACAAGAGGAACTAATTACTTAAGGATAAAGGGAAGTATAATCTATATATACAATTTTCTCTCATCAGTTGCTATATATTAAGTCTTTGTGCAGATCATGGGATCTAGAATTTGAGCTATAATTTTTTGTATAGGTTTTTTCCAGAGCGTTTCAGAAAGAGTAGTTGCACCCCCGTTAATTTGTTTAATTAATATAGTTTATTCTTGTCCTTATATTGGGTGTGTGTTGTTGTATAGAGGTTGGTCCTGGATCCTTAATTTGTTTGATTAATGAGCTTAAGTTCTAAATTATTCTAGAATATCCATGTTACACATACTACTATATATCGTTTGTTTGGGCCGTTTTAATCAGATTGCTGCTTATCAAATTTGAGTGTTTTTTCTTCCAGATGGCTATGTCTTGATTACCTTTTAGCAAAAGCAACCATACATGTGTGTAACTGACCTTTCTGGCTTTCAGCCCTTGCTGTGAAACCTATCTTGAAATCCATATCCATCCTCCACTCCCCACTACCATTCCTCAATCAAGTATAGGCTCTACCTCAGAATGTATTATATCAAGCTGATTAGCCCCACTCATACCTCAACACATCATCCTCATCATACATCAACACCTCATCTTCATCATAGCTCAACACATCATCCTCATCATACCTCAACACATCATAACCTCATCACAGCTCAACACATCATCCTCATCTAGCTCAACACATCATCCCTCATCTTACATCAACACATCATCCTCATCATACCTCAACACATCCTTCTCCTCATCACAGCTCAACACATCATCCTCATCATACCTTCAGCACATCATCCTCATCAACACCTCAACACATCATCCTCATCATAGCTCAACACATCATCCCTCATCACCAGCTCAACACATCATCCTCATCTACATCAACACATCATCTTCATCATACTCAACACATTCTTCTTCATACCTCAACACATCATCCTCATCATAACTCAACCCATCATCCTCATCATAGCTCTTCCCATCATCCTCATCATACATCAACACATCATCCTCATCATCCTCAACACATCATCCTCATCTACTCCAACCATTCATCATCACTCATCAGCTCACAACACTCTCATCATAGCTCAACCCCCATCATCCTCATCACTTAGCTCAACTTCATCCTCCTCATACCTCAACACATCATCTCCTCATCCAAGCTCAGCACATCATCCTCATCATAGCTCAGCACATCATCACTCATCACACGTCAACACATCATCCTCCTTCATACCTCAACACATCATCACTCATCATACATCAACCCATCATCCTCATCATACCTCAACTTCATCATCCTCATCATCTCAACACCGCCAATCCTCAACATTATCATCATTGAATGCTATTACCTGTTTAGATGCAGTAATCATAATATCAGTTAATGTATTTGTGTTTAACATATCAATATATCCTAACTCACTGTTTCTGTTTCTTGTTCGATTGGTTTACGGGAAATAGCTGTCTTTTTTTTACTAAACTTTTCTATGGAGTCATGAAGGCGTGTTTTCTTCCCGTTATCCATTGTCTGAGTCTGTCTTTTCAAAATTATCTATTTTTTATAACATAGTGGTTAAAAGTTATATCTATAATAAAACAGCCATATCCATAAAGAGCTGGTTCTTCAATCCAGTCCTTTTCAACCAATCGTTCTCTCTGGAATCAAAGTTACCGATACCATTCTGTCATTGTTTTCTGTGGGTCCTGACTTTGAATAGTGTCTGCCCTATGTTACTCTACGGGGTTTGGAGGCGTTCATGTATACAATCCCTCTGTTCTTGGGTTGTTTTTTGTTCTATGTCAAAGCCTGCTTACATTTTCCACAATCATTCAGCCCAGTCATTCACGGAGTCCCATAATGCCTGGGTTATTACCTACTGAATCAGCTGAAAACAAAAGATTGTTTTTAAAACATAGTTCCCTTTTTCTTTCTATTATATAAATTTTTACTAATTTAAATGTTGACTCAAGTCTAAAATATCTTGATGGCGAGTGACTGAGTAAAGTTGCAGCTTCTGTCTGTTGTTCCCTCAAACTCGTTACCCTCTATAACAATCACTTCTGTTTGTGGTGTTGCTTCTTATCCACATCAATACTTCGGGTACCTCACTGCATAAAATGTAGGTAATTAGAATTTACATTATATTACAATAACATTTTTACTTAAAAATACTATATTTAAATCTATATATTAATATTATTAATGAGGTTCAATTTTTTCAGTTCATAGAATTGCAATAAATCTATTGGATGTGTCAAATGATGGAGTGTTGAATGTTGAACTAATAACAACTAACAGCAAGCAATAACAACAATACAATTACATACTGTATCATATAATATATGGTTTAGTTCTGTTGAGGAAAGACACATTAGAAAATTCATTAATCCAAACCGATGACATCATAATTTTATAAATTTATAAAAACAAAGAAAATATAGTGTTAAAATTTCTGTTCCATAAAATTTTTATACTAAGTAAAGCCTAAGCATTTGTTGTTCACTAGTTTCTCCAATTGAGGGTGGTGGGGTTGAAAGTAATAAAGAGAATATATTTAAAAATTACTTATTTCAGTGAGGAGAAAGTATTGTTGATCCCTGCTGATTTTGTACGTTTGCCCACTGACAAAAGAAATGATCAGTCTATATAATTGTATTGGTACAGAGGGGAAAAAAGTATTTGATCCCCTGCTGATTTTATACTTTGCCCACTGACAAAGAAATGATCAGTCTATAATTTTAATGGTCGGTTTATTTGAACAGTAGAGACAGAATAGCAAACAAAAAAATCCAGAAAAAAGCATTTCAAAAATGTTATAAATTAATTTGCATTTTAATGAGGGAAATAAGTATTTGACCCCTTCTCAATCAGAAAAGATTTCTGGCTCCCAGGTGTCTTTATACACGGGTAACGAGCTGAGATTAGGAGCACACTCTTAAAGGGAGTGCTCCTAATCTCAGTTTGTTATCTGTATAAAGACATATGTCCACAGAAGAATCCATCAATCAGATTCCAAACGCTCCACCATGGCCAAGACCAAAGAGCTCTCCAAGGATGTCAGGGACAAGATTGTAGACCAAAGGCTGGAATGGGGCTACAAAGACCATCACCAAGCAGCTTGACGGAGAAGGTGACAACAGTTTGTGCGATTATTCGCAAATGGAAGAAACACAAAATAACTGTCAATCACAAAATCAGCAGGGGGATCAAATACCTTTTTCCCTCACTGTATGTGTGTATGTATGTGTATATATGTGTATATATATATATATATATATATATATATATATATATATATATATATATATATATATATATATATATATATATATATATATATATATATATATATGTGTGTATATGTATGTGTATGTGTATTATCTCCCTTTAGTGTGCGCAGTGGTCTACTAGAGATCCTGGTTCAAATCCAGGCTCTGTCGTAGCCGGCCGCGACCGGGAGACCCATGGGGACGGCTCACAACTGGCCCAGCGTCGTCCAGGGTAGGGAGGGAATGGCCGCAGGGATGTGGCTCAGTTGGTAGAGCAATGGCGTTTCGCCAACGCCAGGGTTGCGGGTTCAATTCCCGAGGGGCAGTATGGAGGAAAAAAATATAATAATGTATGCACTCACTCACTCTGGATAAGAGCGTCTGCTAAATGACGTAAATGTAAATATGTGTGTGTGTATATATATAAAAAACATGGGGGACTGAAGTGATGCAGACAATTACATTGATAGAAGATACAATCTATCTGCAATATTAAGCTGATCTACCTTTATAAAAAACTAATAAATAAAATAATAATATTAATTACCTGAAAATTGTATGCTCATCCAGTCTTAAATGTCTGCAAAAACCAAATATTGAAATACCTGTTAAATATTTAAAAAAAAACATTGTTATCCATTGAGTGAATTGTTATCCATTGAGAGAGGGATAGTAGAATAGTAATACTATCGTGCTAGGTAATTTATTTTCTACAACTGTGATGTAACTGAACATCCACTTGGTGGAGCCAGTGGTCCACTCTTCGATTAGACACTTCACATAAAATAGAAATTTGTTTGGTAAAATCAAGTAGGATAAATACATATATATATATATATATATATACTATATATATATATATATATATATATATATATATATATATATATATATATTATACTAACATTCTAGATACACACACACACACACACATAATCAATTGACTAGTAATTTTTCTATAACTGTGATGTAACTGTATATCCACTAGATTGAAGCCAGTGGTCCACTCTTAATTAGAGACTTGGTTTGGCATGCATTTTCATGGGTTCTGAGACACCTTGAGACATGTCACATAAAATTGACATTTGTTTGGTATAAACAGTAGGATATATACATATGTAGGTAGAGTCCATTCTCGTTTAAAAAATCAATAACAAAACATCTCATTCATTATATACTGTATCATTTTATACAATACATTATTAAAAATATTCATTTATAATACTACAACAAATAATATATATATTTGCTAGTTAGATATAGAAGCCTTCATCATATTGCCAAAATTCAATCACCTTCAAAATGCTCCATGAGGAATAAATGATTCAAGGAGTCTCTTTAAGATGTATGTCTTCTAGGCCTTCTGGTCCTCTGAATCTTTTTTTATTGGTTGACTGAGACATCCCACGGACGCTCTTTTTTATGGGGTCAAATGGATCTGTTTAGGTCAGCAGTAAAACGGGACATCTAAGAATACAATTGTGTTTTTTTGTTTTTAATTGACTGAGACATCCACTGGACATTTCCATCTCGGACGCCTCCCGTTGACATTCCCGGACGCCCCCGAGCTATTTTTTAAAAGGTTAAAGGTTAAACAGGTTTAAAAAAGTAGTTTCAAAGACACTTTGGGGGGACCCCATGTGTACATACAAGTTCTCTTGTGTGTAAAGGGACCCCTAGATGAGCAAACTGTTGACCATTTAAATATGGATAGCTGAGAACTCTTTCTAAAAGGGTAAACAGGTTTACAAAACAGTTAAACCAATCTCACTTCATTGAAGCTAAAAGACAGGCACTAAAATAGTTGACCTCTGTGTGCAAGCGTTTGAAATACATACGAACTAACAGATTTGGAGGCATTTTGCGCTATTGAATTCAGAACAACCTAAAATTGTCACTTTGGAGTCTGGACTCTACGCTACTGAAGAGATTCGTATGACTTCCAAATCATCTGGCCCAGACTTCCCTCTTCCAATACATTACCAGGCAGGGATGTTCCATTCAGGGCCTTTTAGATCTGACATAGAGCAAGTCTTATCTTAAGCCATTTCCCCTCATGCAAACGTAGAAGAAAAACTCCGGTTTTTGGCTGAAAAAGGTTGTTGAGACAGCTGTGTGTGAAATCTTCACTGTTGAATCGTCCGGTTGGCCTCCACTCATATCAATCCCACCGTTAAAACAATCAGGTGCATCACAAAGAATGGCATCGATGGTTTTGTCCTTGTGGCCCAGACATGAAGGACACAACACACCTAGAATTGGTCAGAGACGTGTTTTCTGGAGTTTTCTGTGGTTGATCTCTCCTTGAGGTTTCTTGTTGCTCGTAGTGTTCACAGGACAAGTCTAACACTTACTTATACTCAGGCAGACCTACCCAGAAATTACTTTTTCATTCTACAAGGGGTCACAAGCTCACTACACAGCAGCTCCATAAGTTCACTACAAAAATTCCGCAACTGTTTCACATTTTTCAAACAGTTCAAACTTTAAGTTCAACTAGGTCAGTACCGACACATCAATCACCAGGCCATTACTTTTTATTTCAAACATGTTGTAGAGGGTTCTTTGCACAGTGCTGATATTCTCTTATTCTTAAACAAACTTTAAACTTTAGAAAATGACACAGACAACGGCTTCTGAGTATATGTAAAATATCCTTAGTTATGCAATTGCAGGCAGAAGTTAATACAGAGTCAACAGGATTTGTATAGCTCTTCATAAGTTCTGCAAATAGTCCAAAACAATCTCTGCTTTTCATCCAAGCACGCCCCTCCCTGGCAGATCAGGAGCCACCATGTTTTCTTCTTGTGTCTGTGTGGAAGCAACGAGAAATTGAAACAATACAGGTCCCTGTTCCTCCAGTTGATCTCTATCCCATGTCCTTGACTAAACGCCCAGACCAGCTGCAGGGAGCTAGAGGGAACCATCCTTACCAAAAGCACAGCATTGGTAGTTAAGAAATGTCTCTACTATTGTTAAGCATATTCATTGTTAACAATTAATATTTAACAAATTAGGTAAATATGTCTCTTTCTCTCACAGCATAATAGATCATATATTCCTCATCAATGTGCTTTACTTCAAAGAAACAGCTGCACTATCAAGTTACATAAGCACACCTAAATAGTGAAGAGAACGTCCGGACAGGATGTCCTTAAAAGGTCATAAACACAGGACACAGGAAAAACTCACCAATCACTTTTTGACAGCAACCGTCTACTATATTCTCTCTCACAGGAGTCTGTGAAACAAGACAGTTGGAGATTGGAACATTGTATGTGTATTCCCTTCCCCAACTGCTCTGTTCACTCAGACAAACAAACCAGACTGCAGTTTCCACACAAGAATTGACTTCAAATCCTAAATTATGATATCTTTCAGAAATACATCATTTCCCCTCCTCATATTTCCATAGGTCTATAGGAGTGTCCCAGGTTTTCATTACAACCATTTCTAGTGCATATTGTATATGGTTTCAAATCTTACCTATCAGATTTGATAAATAACAGATTATAACTGAAAAGCTCAGTGTTGATTTTAAATATAAACATAACAGTCCCAAAAAATGTGTAAAATAGTATGTTGGCTTGGCTGATAAAAAGGGTGATTGAATTTCTCTTGGCAGTTGTGTGGCTCCCAGGTCTACAGCCAATCAAGGACTAGCTACCCATCCCCACTGCTGCTCTCACCCCCCACCCCCCTACCCCATCCCCCTGACATGCTGGACTCTCAGGTTCTGTTCAATAAAGTGCAGCACAGAACAGTACAGTACAACTTTATTAGTCCATGTTACAGGGAACAAAAGGGGGATTTGTCTTTCTGAAGAAGGGTTGGTCACAGATCTGCCAGTTCAGATCAAATCCCACGTTTTGTTGTCTGGCTCAGGACTCAAACCAGTGACCTTTCAGTTACTGGACTAATTCTCTAACTTCCACCTCCTAACACTTCTAGCATGGGCTTCCTAGGCAAAGTTCCTTTTACACTACTCCCATGTGTGTAGAAAACATGAGTGCTGTCTCATGATCTGGTAATGAGGTACTCCTGCCTTCAACTTCAAAATCAGTGTCACCCTCAGGTCAAGTGGGCATTACCTCTGGTCTAACTGGTCAAGACACTGGTTTTTCCATGGGACACCTGGGTACAGATCCCTGCCCATGAAATGTGCACACTCTCCCAAGGCACCATTCCACTGCTTCCACCAATGTAGGGTTTTTATCAAACAGCAACGGTGTAATGCCCCTTTTCGTCTCAAACCCGGGTCTCCCTGCCCGTAGGCAAACAAATATATTGTAGTGAATTCAGGGGGTAGCCCCAAACGGGTTTTGAACCTGGGTCCATCAACTGTCAAGCCAACACCTTAGTGTTAGGTTCTAAATGAACCTCGTAAAACTCAGGGATGTTTAGTAAAGCTTCAAACCAAGTTTATTCACCCATTGGATCATACAGCTGCATAAGACAAAGAACATATTCACACAAGCACTGGTATTTAACCCTTTCTCCTATGCTGAGCCCCTCCTTCCATCATCTGAACAGCCAATACACCTCTGTTGCTATCCAGAATATTAGTGATATGTTCTTCCTCACTTATCTAACCGTGACCTCTGCCCAAATTGCTCACTCCTCCCCAACTCACGGCTGTCATGTTGACTTGTACCAGACTGTGTCTCTTCTCTCCAATAGGATCCCTGATGGCTAACAATAATCATATCCTGACAGAATGGAAACATTATACATTCCCCTCTCTCCCTCAGTGACATGAATAAGTCTATTTCATGTTTAGAAGTCAGAACCCAACAAGCGCTAGGCCAAGAGGTCCGAACCTCTCGATGATGTGGCTAGGTGTTGGATTAAGGTCGCTACATTACCCCCTTCTTGGGGAGAGCATGTCCCGACCTTCTTTATAGGAAGTCTCTCACGTGTACATGCCTCTTTGATGGCATCACAGGCACTATCCCACTTCTGACACCAATGTAACTAATTAAGGGATAGCTCCAACCGGGACTCGAACCCGGGGTCCAGTGACTATCAAGCCAACACCTTTCCAATTACACCAAGAGATCAGTAGTTGGTAATTGGTAGGTGTTGGGTTCAGCTTGCTTACAGTATATACTTCCATATAGGGCAATGTGTGAAGTCTGGGAGCGGCAGCACTACCACTAGTGCTCCTGACACAGCCCGAACACAATCTTTACCTTCTGAACCTTAAAACTGACCTAAAGTCAGATACATTGAGACAAACCACCATGAGCAGCAAGTGTAGGGTTAATGGAGTGAAGTGGGGGATGGGTAGGACCACCAGTATCAACTATATGTCTACGAATGCATTACTATTAATGCAGTACTAAAACGGATGGATGCTCTTCATCAACACCATCTCATCTGTGAAACTAGATATCAGCAATCCAATCAACAAGACTAATGAAATGGAGCAAATGAAGACATTAGAACTGCAAAGGTCAGATATTATATTCTGACACCAATTTCCTACTGGTAGATTTTGCTAGATGATCTGTCAATCCGGAGAGCAACGCTCTCTCTCCCTCCTCTTCCCCATCTCTCTTTGCTGGGGTGAAGTTTCCCTAGATACAGATCTGGGATCAGCTTCCCCTCCCCCAAACCTAACAAGGATCATTAGTGGGAGGAATTTAAACCTGATCCAAAGCCAGTGTCTGTTTGGGGAAACTTGTCCCCTCCCCCACAACTCTACATGTGGATGCGGCTTCCTCCATCTCACCATGTTCACGAAAGAAAACGGCAGTGTATTTCAGCTGTAAGTATTTTGAAGTGACCAGCTATATTATTTGAATTGAATCGACCTAGCTTCATTATTATTCAACAATAACTGGGCCAATGTCACGTAGCAGCAGTGGTGGTTCTAGAACATTCCCAGTGGGAGGGGCCAGGCTGGGGCCAGTTGTACTGTTAGAGGGGCCAGTTACATCACACATTATTGTTGTCATGTCGTTTCGTCACTGCATTGCAGGCATCAATAGACAAATGACCATGTTTATAATCATTCAACTATTTATTATTTGCATTTTACATTTTGTCATTTGCATTACATATTCACTATCAGTTACATCAACTGTATTCTGCGGTTTTTGTGGTTTCTTACAAAAAGATTCGCAAATTCATCTGGATTTAAGGCCTTTGCCTTCCTTGACTCAAACCTTAATACACCTAAATTGCTTAATCTCTCATCTGACATTGTGGACCTCGAGATCGTTTCCTACCAGCTTTAGAGCAGAAAAACTCTGTTCATAAGAAGCCAACAGTGATTGAAACAGATATTCTGCACAGTTTAAAGAGCTGAAAGAAAACTTCTTTATAAGGCTCAATGAATAATGCTATCTCTCACTACACTGGAGGTCTGCATGCCACCCTCTGGATTTTCCTTTGTCAAATTCTTCTGAACTGATGTAGTTTCATGCCCCAAGTCCTCAATATTTGATTCATACATTCTAGCAAATGGAAACAGGGACTTCTCTTTCCTTCAGGTCATTGTTACTCAGATCCAGCTCTCTCAGGTGTGAGGGGGTTTGACTTCAGAGCTGAGACCAGAGAAGCACAGCCTTCTGTGACTAGACAGCCTGACAGCCTGCAAAGAGTCAAATCATATTAAAATCACACTGCTATTCTTTGGTGGTGAAAATAGTGGCAGTATATATTTTTCTACATATTCAGATATATCAGTGTCCTGAAACCTGCCATACTCTATTCATAAATGAATGTATCATTATTAGAAATGACAAATTATCAACGCTTTTGCTTGTAGAGAGACAAATATAAAAGTACAAATACAGTGGTGTGAAAAGTGTTTGCCCCCTTCCTGATTTGTTATTTGTTTGCATGTTTGTCACACTTAAATGTTTCAGATCATCAAACAAATTTAAATATTAGTCAAAGATAAATTGCGTTTTGAATGAAGGTTCTATTATTACAGGGAAAACAAAATCCAAACCTACATGGCCCTGTGTGAAAAAGTGATTGCACCCCCTGTTATAACACAACTCAACTGTGGTTTATCACACCTGAGTTCAATTCCTCTAGCCACACCCAGGCCTGATTACTGCCACACCTGTTCTCAATCAAGGAATCACTTAAATGGGAGGACCTGCCTTACAAAGTTAAGTAGACCAAAAGATCCTCAAAAGCTAGACATCATGCCGAGATCCAAAGAAATTCAGGAACAAATGAGAAAGAAATTAATTGACATCCATCAGTCTGGAAAAGGTTATAAAGCCATTTCTAAAGCTTTGGGAGACTCCAGCGAACCACAGTGAAGAGCCATTATCCACAAATGGCGAAAACATGGAACAGTGGTGAACCTTCCCAGAGTGACCGGCCGACCAAAATGACCCCAAGAGCGTAGCGACTGACTCATCCAAGAGGTCACAAAAGACCCCACAACAACATCCAAAGAGCTGCAGGCCTCAACCTTACTCAGTTAAAGTCAGTGTTCATGACTCCACCATAAGAAAGAGACTGGGGCAGAAATGGCCTGCATGGCAGAGTTCCAACACGAAACTACTGCTGAGCAAGAAAACGACATTAAGCTCGTCTCGTTTTTGCCAGAAAACATATTGATGATCCCAAGACCTTTGGGGAAAATACTCTGTGGACTGACAGAGACAAAGTTGAACTTTTTGGAAGGTGTGTGTCCCATTACATCTGCCGTAAAAGTAACATCGCATTTCAGAAAAAGAACATCATACCAACAGTAAAATATGGTGGTGGTAGTGTGATGGTCTGGGCCTGTTTTGCTGCTTCAGGACCTGGAAGACTTGCTGTGATAAATGGAACCATGAATTCTGCTGTCTACCAAAAAATCCTGAAGGAGAATGTCCGCGCCATCTGTTCGAGACCTCAAGCTGAAGCGAACTTGGATTCGCAGCAGGACAATGATCCAAAACACACCAGCAAGTTCACCTCTGAATGGCTGAAGAAAAACAAAATGAAGACTTTGGAGTGGCCAAGTCAAAGTCCTGACCCGAATCCTATTGAGATGCTGTGGCATGACCTTAAAAAGGCAGTTCATGCTCGAAAACCCTCCAATGTGGCTGAATAACAACAATTCTGCAAAGATGAGTGGGCCAAAATTCCTCCACAGCTACTGTAAAAACATCATGGGAATTCAATGTTTGATTGCAGTTGTTGCTGCTAAGGGTGGCCCAAACCAGTTATTGTTGTAGGGGGCAATCACTTTTTCACACAGGGCCATGTGGGTTTGGATTTTGTTTTCCCTTAATAATAACAACCTTCATTTCAAGACTGCATTTTGTGTTTGTGTTATCTTTGACTAATTTTTAAATTTGTTTGATGATCTGAAACATTTAAGTGTGACAAACATGCAAACAAATAAGAAATCAGAAAGGGGGCGTAACACTTTTTCACACCACTGTAAAACTGTAAGCTTCACTGTCCAAACACATATGGTGTGGAGTTCTATGTGTGCCTGTAAACACATGTGGATCTGGTGAACAGTTATCACTTGTTGACCAACTACAGGAATACTGACCTCAGAGTCTCCAGTTGACAGTGGGGATCCCCCAGGACAGCAGAGAGCAGCTTCACTCCTGAATCCTTCAGGTCATTGTTACTCAGATCCAGCTCTCTCAGGTGTAGAGGGGTTTGACTTCAGAGCTGAGACCAGAGAATCACAGCCTTCCTCTGTGACTAGACAGCCTGACAGCCTGCAAAGAGTCAAATCATATTAAAATCACACTGCTATTCTTTGGTGGTGAAAATAGTGGCAGTATATATTTTCTACATATTCAGATATATCAGTGTCCTGAAACCTGCGCATATCTATTCATAAATTAATGTATCATTATTAGAAATGACAAATTATCAAAGTATTGCTTAAAGAGAGAAAATATAAAGTAATCAAATATTTGAGTAGACCCAAGAGCAGTTTAAAAAGCAGTATCAGGCAAAAGACAGACAGTGAGGTATCAGATTTAGATTGTATTGAGTATACAGTCCACACCATATCTATTTTGACAGTGAAGATAACATTTTAAATGTGGCTCTATACTCCAGCATTTTGGATTTCAGATCAAATGTTTCATATGAGGTGACAGTATATAATGTCACCTTTATTTGAGGGTATTTTCATACATATCTGTTTCACCGTTTAGAAATGAAAGCACTTTATGTATATAGTCCCACCATTTGAAGAAGTCATAAGTATTCTAACTAATTCACTTATAGTGTATTAAAGTAGTCAAAAGTTGAGTATTTGGTCTCAAACTAATTGGTTGCATTTGCAGTTTGTTTTGGTTGTGTTTTGGGTTATGTTTTGTCCAATAGTAACTGAATGGTGGATGATGACTGGAGTAATTTTCTGCTCTAAGTGAGTAGATAACATGTTTCTAAACACTACTAAATGAATCCTGATGATTCCATGATTAAGACAAATCATGAATGAATCATGAATAATAATGAGTGAGAGAGTTACAGAGGCTACAACAAAACATGCTAACCTCTCACCATTACCAATAACAGAGGGGGTATGATCCTTGTTCCTCTGTAACTTTCTCATTCATCATCATTCACGTTCATTCATGATTATTCATAATCATGTTAGCTCCACATGAATGTAGAAGTGTTCAGAAACATATTCTATTCTTACTGACAATACAAGTGAAGTGACTCCAAAATGACAGGACATTATTCACCATTCAGTTTCTATTGGGGAAAACATAATCCAAAACACAACCAAAACAAACTGCAAATGCATTCAACAAGTTTGTAGAATCACAAGCTTGATGTAATCACTGTGGGTAAGGAATATTTGACCAAATACTAAACATTTGACTAAATTAATTTGTCCAAATAATTACGGCTTTTTCATTTGGGACAATTACACACATAAAGTGCTTTAATTTCTAAACGGTAAAACAGATATGAATTAATACCTTTAAATAAGAAGGTGACATTCTGTACTGTTGCCCAATATGAAACATTCTATCTCAAATCCAAAATGCTGGAGCATAGCACCAAATGTAAAACTGTAAGCTTCACTGTCCAAACACATATGGTGTGGACTATGTGTGCCTGGTAAACACATGTGGATCTGGTGAACAGTTATCACTTGTTGACCAACTACAGGAATACTGACCTCAGAGTCTCAGTTTACAGTGGGGATTCCCCAGGACAGCAGAGAGCAGCTTCACTCCTGAATCTCAGGTCATTGTTACTCAGATCCAGCTCTCTCAGGTGTGAGGGGTTTGACTTCAAAGCTGAGACCAGAGAAGCACAGCCTTCCTCTGTGACTAGACAGCGTGACAGCCTGCAAAGAGTCAAATCATATTAAAATCACACTGATATTCTTTGGTGGTGAAAATAGCGGCAATATATTTTTTCAACATTTTCAGATATATCAGTGTCCTGAAACCTGCCATATCTATTCATAAATTAATGTATCATTATTAACAATAATAAATGATCTAAGTACTGCTTGTAGATAGAAAAATATAAAGTACAAATATTTGAGTAGACTGACCAGAGCAGTTTAAAAAGCAGTATCAGTCAAAAAGACAGACAGTGAGGTATCAGATTTAGATTGTATTGAGTAGACAGTCCACACCATATCTATTTTGACAGTGAAGCTAACATTTTAAATGTGGCTCTATACTCCAGCATTTTGGATTTTAAAACAAATGTTTCATATGAGGTGACAGTATATAATGTCACCTTTTATTTGAGGGTATTTTTATACGTGTCTGTTTCACCATTTAGAAAAAATAAATGCACTTTGTATCTAGTCCCCTATTTGAAGAAGTCATAAGTATTCTGACCAATTCATTTATTGCGTTTTAAAGTAGTCAAAGGTTTAGTATTTGGTCCCATATTCCTGCCGACAATAATGACAATAACGTGTATCCAGGTGAACAGTGAGTGCTTTATAAATACATTTGATTGATTGTTAGGTTTAGGTTTTTATGGCAAAAACAGAATGGGTTTATGGCACTCTTGCTCCTCGTTGTGGCCGTATGTGGGTACTACATAACTCACTCATGACACTTGCTACGCTCATAATCTGAGGTAGCAACTGGCTCGTCAGATCTACAAATCCATTAGCTAGACCACCCGATTAGACAACAATCACCCCATTATATCCATTTGGTTTGCAACTCAGTGAACTCTGCACAGCATTCGCTCAATTTGATGCCTACGAACGAAGATTTCGATGCATATCAAATTATCCAGCAGTCATTTAGAAACAACAAGTCATCAAATAAATTGTTATTCTTAATTAACAAATGTCTTCTGGCTGTTTAAATCGGCCACATCTTGAAAAGAGGACAGGGACGTGTTTTTTTTAGATTGTACACTTTTTTTCTTAAAACAAATATGGTTAACCATGACCAGAAAATGTTTAATGTTTGATGGCTATCCAGCCATCGCCTCTTAAACTGTGTCTCACCTCTACTATTGGTGACCACAACATGTACTCAGGTGAACAGTGTGCGCGCTCACCAATAGCTGTTCAACATTGTTAACAATAAGTTACCTTGAGGTAGAACCTACAGGGTTAACGCTCACCAAGTAGCCATAACCTTGTTAATAATAAGTTACCTGAGGTAAACCTACAGGGTTAGCGCTCACCAAGTAGCTGTAACCTTGTCTAATAATAAGTTACCAGAGGTAAATCCTACAGGGTTAACGCTCACGCAAGTAGCCTAACCTTGTTAATAATAAGTTACCTGAGGTAAACTACAGGGTTAACGCTCATCAAGTAGCCGTAACCTTGTTAATAATAAGTTACCTGAGGTAAACCTACAGGGTTAACGCTCACCAAGTAGCCGTAACCTTGTTAATAATCAGTCTACCTGAGGTAAACCTACAGGGTTAACGCTCACCAAGTGCTTCGTAACCTTGTTAATAATAATTACCTGAGGTAAACCTACAGGGTTAACGCAGGCAGGTCTCATTGATAACAATAGTGAAGCTGGCATTGTGACGCAGAACAATGGGCTGGGAATAGAACGTTCTGAAGGCGAGTCGGGTGTCACGGAGCTCAATAGAACTAATAGGAGCTGGTAGGGTGAAAAAAGCCCAAACATAAGGCCTGTTGTTTCGTGATTACTTCATAACCAGGGACTGAAGGTAATATTATGAAACTGGGCTCCATGGCGGATGCAATGAGCCAATTTTATCAGAAATAAACGTTGTAAAAATGTCACTTGAGGCGCCCCGAAAATAACATTCAAAAGTTCAGTCCTTGGACACATAGGGGTTAAACGGTAAAGTTACCGTCCATCTAGTGAAGAGAGGAGAACCGGACAGAGGGACGTAGGTAGCCAGCATCCGTCAACGAGAGAGGGAGAAGCCCTCCACGGTATTTAACAGGTGGAAGAAACAACCAGGGAGCTCCATCGGTCCACAAGAAATGCAGGCAGCCGGTGATGATGTAGTGGTAGCTAGGATAACTAGGATGCTGCTGGTAGAGTAGCTAGCTTAGCTAGCTGCACCGACTAGCTTGGCTAGCTAGCAGGTCGTTCGTCTGTCCATCGAGGATGATGACGAATCCGGTGAACCACACAAGATGAAACAAGAATAGCGAGTAAAAGGATCTGGCTACACTCATACTGTCACTGACCATTACGCAAAAAATAAAATTGAACAATAAACTTCGTGTCTCAACACTGTAACGAACTCCGTCGTTGTTCCCAAGATCACCTCAGACCACTCTGCGCGTAACTGGACAATATGCTTGGCGCCAAACCGTACGTGGACGCGGACAGTTCTGTACGGGGACGCGGACAGTTCCAGAACGCGGACATGAGCAGAGCAACACAATAAACTAATCCAAGTCTTTAAAGTCAGTTACATTAGTAATATTCATTTTTTTATTATGTAAAACAAAAATGATTCGTTTTTTAAAACAATATTTTGAGATCTGGGCCCATATCCAAAAAGCGTCTCAGAGTAGAAAATGTGTTGTATAAGTGCTGAGAATAAAGCCATTTTAGTCCTACTCTTATGGGTATAAATTAAAGCTATGCATGAAGCCTCTTTATTTATAAGTGTCCCACCTAGTTGGCAGATATTTAGGACACCTCATGAGCTGTACTAACCAGTTAAGAGGTACCAGCAGGTGTCTTGATAATAGAAACATGCAGCGAAGTCAGTGGTTTCTGTGCAACATGTAATTGCTTTGGAGCAGTGGTGACCTGTCATTCAGGATAGAGCCCCACCTGTTTAGCAGATGCTCTTACCCAGAGCTATTTACAGTAAGTGCATTCATCTTAAGATAGCTAGGTGAGACAACCAGATAATACAGTCAAATATACAGGATACGAACATTCAATTTCAGCTAAACAATGGATATATAGCGTTTTGCAATAAAAATAATAATAATAATCTACATCTAAAATCTATTAATTAAACATCTGAGAACAGTAATATTGAAGGTACCCATAAGCAACCATTTCTGATTATTGTGGAAATAGCATTTAGGAAATAAACTCTTAATAATTCTTAAACAAAATTGTCATCTCACCTCTTAGCTTTGGTGTCATGTTCCCCAGAGAGACTCATTTTAGACCACTGACCCCTAAACAGAGATCCAACATGTTGGTTGTAGTTAGACACAGTAATTCTTGAATGTGAATTGTTATCGTTTATTAATTATCTCTTACAAAACATTTACTAACAGACATATTGAAACAGTCAGGCTATTTAATGCAATCAAATGAACATCTGGTTGTGACATCTCTTCTCCATGTTAACTGTCAATAATAATAATAAGTCACTGTTTGTTAAGGTAGTTATAGACAGTGCAGCAACACAAGGCCATGTCTCACACTTATTTGTATTCATTAAAAGTCAGCCAATTATTATCTTTAAATCTGTTCTTTTCTAAACGTATCTGAGAATGCAGACAGAAGGGGCTAAAACGGGCTTGATTGATCTGGGGGGATCAGTGATCTATACAGAAAGGTTTTTTGCAACAATTAAGAGATTTTTATTATTTAAAGTAGGCTAGGTTATAATGTATAACAGTATTTTTTGTGTAAAGCAGATCAAGGTCTATACCTCAGCCAGTGGTGACCCGGTCATTCAGGGCAGGTGGCCTTTCCTGTTTGCATGTTATTTTGGCATTAATACGTGTCACATATCAGTTTGCAAAAATGTAAAATAATATATATATAATTGAGTTAATAAAGCCGCAAAAAAACATGGTCTCTTTTTTTGTTTTCTTGAGTAAGGCAGCTCCAAAATGCAGGTGTTTCAGCCTAGCTCAGTGCTTTCTGTGGTGGTGGGTCAAGCCAGAAGACAATACAGAGCATTGCTTCGTGATTGGCTCAGTGTTCTGTCACTCATGGGGACACTACGTCACCGCCAAGTCTAAGGGTAGAGCTAGAAAATTCAAGCCCATTGGGTGCTGCCACAGAGTTACATTAGAAGTGCCCATTCAAGAAGGTCATTAGCCACAGATAAAATGACGTCAAATCACATTATATCTACAGTAGCTTTGATTGGACTGATCATGTCAACATCATACTTTCAAAATCTTAGCCAGCAGTCATCATCACGAATCAAGTTGACAATCTACAGGCAAATCCTTTTTAATCCTTGTCATATGAAGAGAAATAATGAAGAGAAATGATAGGACAGCTGTTGGGACTCTGCGGTTGGGACTCTGCGGTTGGGACTCTGCTGTTGGGACTCTGCTGTCGGGACTCTGCTGTCGGGACTCTGCTGTCGGGACTCTGCTGTCGGGACTCTGCTGTCGGGACTCTGCTGTCGGGACTCTGCTGTCGGGACTCTGCTGATGGGACTCTGCTGTTGGGACTCTGCTGTTGGGACTCTGCTGTTGGGACTCTGCTGTTGGGACTCTGCTGTTGGGACTCTGCTGTTGGGACTCTGCTGATGGGACTCTGCTGTTGGGACTCTGCTGTTGGGACTCTGCTGTTGGGACTCTGTCTATAGGGTTAAACCTATTGCTGCGATGGGAATTGTAACCTGGCTCACACTGCCCCCTATAAAAGCAAGTCCTGTGCTTCGACTACTCAGACCCCTCACACATCCGGGCCGTGCATTCTGATGGCCTACTTCTGACACCAATGTAGCAAACAGCAGGGCAGGGAAGCGAACCCAGGTTGCACGTGTAAAAGGCAAACAACCTCGCATCGCACCAATAGGGTTAACCCACATGGTGGGAATTGGAATGTGGCTCACCTGCCCCTCCGACCAGGAAGTCGACTACTCACACGTCCGGGCCGTGCGTTCTGATGACCTCACAACCGCCATTCCACTTCTGACACCAATGTAATTCTCCTGGCAACAGCTCTGGTGGACATTCCTGCAGTCAGCATGCCAATGGCACGCTCCCTCAAAACGTGAGACATCTGTGGCATTGTGTTGTGTGAGAAAACTGCACATTTTCCAGTGGCCTTTTATTGTCCCCAGCAAAAGGTGTACCTGTGTAATGATCATGCTGTTTAATCAGCTTCTTGATATTCCTCCCCTGTCAGGTGGATGGATTATCTTGGCAACTGAGAAATGCTCACTAACAGGGATGTTAACAAATGTGTGCACAAAATCGGAGAGAAATATGTTTTTTTGTTTTTTGTGCATATGGAACATTTCTGGAATATTTTATTTCAGCTCATGAAACATGGGACCAACACTTTACATGTTGCTCCAGTATTAATCGGCCAATCCCTAGTGTCCACTGAATGTTGACTAGCAACAAGAAAGTGGTACCTAAGGACACCCACCATGAGTGCCCATTGAAGTGGCTCCAGACGAGACATCTGAAATAAAAACCCTCCAACGTAAAAAAAACAAGTGGAGCAAACCAAACCAAACCAGACCAAACCAGACCACACCAAACCAAACCAGACCAGATCAAACCAGACCAAACCAGACCAAACTAAACCAGACCACACCAGACCAATCCAGACCAAACCAGACCAAACCAGACCAAACCAGACCAAACCAGACCACACCAAACCAGAACAAACCAGATCAAACCAAACCAAACCAAACCAAACCAAACCAGACCAAACCCTGGGAGATACAAGACAGAAAGACTTTGTTCATCAACTTAAAGAATCAGAGCTACAAAGAGGTGCCAGTCTTCTAACATCTTTAAGGCCAACCAGAACACTGGACCAGCTGCTCTTCAATATCACATAACAGATGGAACCCTTCTGACTAAAGAGATGACAAGCCAGCACAGGCATAAGCATACTGTCTATTGAGGTGGCGCCAAGAGGTGCGGCCAACGTGCTAACGTCCAACCTCAAAATATAAATGGAAATACCAAAGCCTGTAACAACATGTAGTCGTGACTGATATCTTTCACCTCCCTGTTACTGTTTGTTAAGGTAGTTATAGACAGTGCAGCAACACAAGGCCACATTCCTCTCACCCCCTTCCACTCTCTCAGGCTAATGTGTATTTATTAAAAGTAGACTATTTCTTTCAATCTGTTATTTTCTAAACGTATCTGAGAATGTAGACTGAAGGGCTAAAATGGACATGATTGATCTGAGGGGGATCAGTGATCCGTACAGAAAGGTTTTTTGCAACAAGTAAGAGATTTTATATTATGTAAAGTAGGCTAGGTTTTACTGTATAATGGCAGTTTGTTAGTGATATGCAGATCAAGGTCTAAACCTCGGCTATAGCCTACAATATCCTAGATGACCAGCCTAAACCTGTTCAGATCAGTTCACACAGGTTATCAGTAGCAGGATTGATCACCTACAAATCGGTTTCAAGTCTAAACAGCAGGCAGGGCGGTAAACCAGGTCAGCTGGCGAAAAAGGCAAACACCCTACGCATCACAGCAGTAGGGTTAACAGCAGTAGGGTTAACAGCAGTAGGGTTAACAGCAGTAGGGTTAACAGCAGTAGGGTTAACAGCAGTAGGGTTAACAGCGTAGGTTAACAGCAGTAGGGTTAACAGCAGTGGGTTAACAGCGGTAGGGTTAACACAGTAGGGTTAACAGCAGCAGGGTTAACAGCAATAGGGTTAACAGCAGTAGGGTTAACAGCAGTAGGGTTAACAGCAGTAGGGTTAACAGCAGTAGGGTTAACAGCAGTAGGGTTAACAGCAGTAGGGTTAACAGCAGTAGGGTTAACAGCAGTAGGGTTAACAGCAGTAGGGTTAACAGCAGTAGGGTTAACAGCAGTAGGGTTAACAGCAGTAGGGTTAACAGCAGTAGGGTTAACCCTATTGCTACAATGGGAATTGTAACCTGACTCACACTGTCCCCTACAAAAGTCCCGTGCTTCGACTACTCAGACCCCTCACACGTCCGGACCATAAATTCTGATGGCCTCACAGACACCATACTACTTCTGATACCAAGGTAGCAAACAGCGGGGCAGGGAAGCGAACCCAGGTTGCATGTGTAAAAGGCAAACATCCCTACGATCGCGCCCGTTAGTGCCAATTGGGTTACTTGGTTGGAATTGTGACGTGGCTCATTTAGCGAGGATCACTACACTATAGTGGAACTATGATACAATTACAGTTATCATATCAAATGTTAAATGTAGAACTATAATATATGAATATATTGAATTTGACTTGCCCACATTCAGTTAGCTCCATTTTGTATGATTAAACTGACACGTACCTGTCTCAGTAGAAGTAGACTGTTAGGTCTGAGTGTTTTACTTCCATTCACTGTACTAAAATTACACCAGACATTACATTTCTCTACCACTTTATAATAATCCCTGGAAAGATTCTCACCTTGTAGCCTGAATTCACAACCAGAACATGTCAAGTCATTGAGATATTTTCAGTTCTGCTGAGAGAGCACCTTCCTGATGACTAGCGCTCTGTATATTCTAATGGGTGAAGTCTGATCTGGAATGTGAAGCTAACTGAAATGTAGATAAGCTTTGAAAAACAGTATATCTAGCTTGCATCATAGTACACCCCTCAGGCTACATACAAGTTTCAGCATGAGGCAGGCATCAACAGCCATTAGTTTACACCCGCAGCCAACAGTTTTAAAATGTTGCAATGAACCGTTTTTTTTTTGTCATTTAGCAGACACTCTTATCCAGAAGAACTTACAGTTAGTGAGTGAATACATTATTTTTCATACTGCCCCCCGTGGGAAAACTGAACCCACAACCCGGGCATTGCAAACACCATTCTCTACCAACTGAGCTACATCCCTGCCAGCAATTCCCTCCCTTACCCTGGGCCAATTCTGCACCACCCCATGGGTCTCCCAGTCGCGGCCAGCTACGACAGAGCCTGGATTCGAACCAGGATCTCTAGTGGCAGCAGCTTAGCACTGCGATGCAGTGCCTTAGACCACTGCGCCACTCGGGAGGCTAGTTTACTCCTAAAGCTGTACAAGGTGACCTAAACAGTTTCCGTTGCTAAACATTTTGCTACGGTGGGTTTTTGAGGAAGTGTAAGTTGTTGTTAGTCTTTCCAAAGTATTTATTTGTCTCTCTTTCACACAACATACCTTCCTGAGTGAAAAGCGTTAACAGTAGATTAGAAAGAGAAAAAGTTTGTTTGTTGCATGTTGTGTTTAAGCCTGTTTTGAGAAGACAAGTCTATAGACCTAGTAAAAAGAGTTCCAAAGGGTCCTCTGGCTGTCCCCACAGGAGAACGCTTTTGGGTTCCAGGTAAAACCCTCTGTGGAAAGGATTCTACCTAGTACCAAAAAGGGTTCTACAAAGGGTTCTCCTATGGGGACAGCCAAATAACCCTTTTAGATTCTAGATAGTGTAGGAGCGATCACCCTGGGGCACTCAGATGGAAACAGAACTAATTCACCCCACGCATCTAATTTATATCCAAAACATGTTAAGGAGAGTAGGCCTATTATAACACTGTCTAAAAACATATCATCAACTACATGACTACACATAACAATATCATCAACTATATTAATACACATAACAATATCATCAACTATATGAATACACATAACAATATCATCAACTATATGAATACACATAACAATATCATCAACTATATGAATACACATAACAATATCATCAACTATATTAATATCATAACAATATCATCAACTACATTAATATCATAACAATCGTCGTCTTACCTTTTATATGTCTCTCAATAGAAGTAGAGTCTGGAATGATCATTCGGTGGTGGAAAGTTCCTTTAATTTGTTCTGCTCATTTCCATATCAGGTTCTACCTGTTCTCTCTCCCACTCCCTGTCTCTTTATAGCTCTTACAATGTGCCTTGGCATACATTCTACAAGTGTCTGGAACTCCAAATGTAGTTCTGATTTAGTGTTCCAAATGAAAACAATTTGATTAAACTGGTTAATATGGTTAAAATACATTAAGACTGAGTAATGCTGTGATTGTTTTTATTATTTTGTTATGTATTGAAATGTTTGACTTTATTTTCCCTATGTCCTTTCAATATAGGAACAATTTGTGAAATGACAGCCTTCTGTAAATATGGACAAAAGTCTATGGATTAATTTGATGGTATGTGTCTTGCAACATTATGTAAAATGACAGGTTGAGAAACACTGCATCTTCCTAGGTGCATATGTGAGAAGGAACGCAAACTGTCTCCCTATGTGTGCCATCCCTAAACATCAAGTGTTTGTGGTTCATTAAAATGTTTATTGTCAAGGTTGAAAAAAAAGAATACTCTATTGGAGGGATGTGACATCATTCTTCCAGAAGAAATTCCATAATTTAGTGTTTTGTTGATGGTTGTCTTCAATTGGGTTGAGACCTGGTGACTGAGACGGCCATGGCATATTGTGAAACATCAGCAAGTTCAGCAATCTTCATTACTGAAGCTCCTGCCAAACGTGCCCCAACAATCACCAATCGTTAAGCTCTTCCTGAGCAGGGTTGCAGTCTCTCTTCGTAACAGCTCCTCTCTCCCCAGGGGTAGCAGCTCCTCTCTCCCCAGGGGTAACAGCTCCTCTCTCCCCAGGGGTATCAGCTCCTCTCTCCCCCAGGGGTAGCAACTCCCCTCTCTCCCCCAGGGGTAACAGCTCCTCTCTCCCCAGGGGTAACAGCTCCTCTCTCCCCAGGGGTAACAGCTCCTCTCTCCCCAGGGGTAACAGCTCCTCTCTCCCCAGGGGTATCAGCTCCTCTCTACCCAGGGGTATCAGCTCCTCTCTCCCCCAGGGTAACAGCTCCTCTCTCCCCAGGGGTAGCAGCTCCTCTCTCCCCAGGGGTAACAGCTCCTCTCTCCCCAGGGGTAGCAGCTCCTCTCTCCCCAGGGGTAACAGCTCCTCTCTCCCCCAGGGGTAACAGCTCCTCTCTCCCCAGGGGTAACAGCTCCTCTCTCCCCAGGGGTAGAAGCTCCTCTCTCCCCCCAGGGCTATCAGCTCCTCTCTCCCCAGGGGGTAGCAGCTCCTCTCTCCCCCAGGGGTAGCAGTTCCTCTCTCCCCAGGGGTAACAGCTCCTCTCTCTCCAGGGGTAGCAGTTCCTCTCCTCCCCAGGGGTAGCAGCTCCTCTCTACCCTAGGATTTGAAGACATCGGTGGCTTAGCCCGTAGCCAGTAGGAGGGTCCGGGAAGGAATTTCAACAGCAAAATCCATGAATACATAACTAGTGTATTGCCAAAAACCACTCAATAACTTCAAATATAGACTCTGACCTGTCCAATGAGCCAAACTGATTAAATAATCCCACAGTACCTAAACACACTCTCTCTCTCTCTCTCTCTCTCTCTCTCTCTCTCTCTCTCTCTCTCTCTCTCTCTCTCTCTCTCTATCTCTCTCTCACTCTGGCTCTCTCACTCTCTCTCTCTCTCTCTCTCTCTCACCCTCTCTCTCTCTCTCTCTCTCTCTCTCTCTCTCTCTCTCTCTCTCTCTCTCTCTCTCTCTCTCTCTCTCTCTCTCTCTCTCTCTCTCTCTCTCTCTCTCTCTCTCTCTCTCTCTCTCTCTCTCTCACACACACACACAGTGCAGTAATTAGAATCCCTATATCAGCTTTTAGTGATAGTCTACTGTGTGTTCTCCCCTCCTCTGCCTCTCTCCATCACTTTCTCTGTGTCGTCTATTGATGTCTTTCATCTTGTCTGGTGTCTCTCTCCATCATATCCTATTCTTCTGTTGCTGTCTCTATGTCTTGTCTGATGTCTCTCTCCATCATATCCTATTCTTCTGTTGCTGTCTCTGTGTCTTGTCTGGTGTCTCTCTCCCATCATATCATATTATTCTGTTGCTGTCTCTGTGTCTTGTCTGATGTCTCTCTCCATCATATCCTATTCTTCTGTTGCTGTCTCTGTGTCTTGTCTGGTGTCTCTCTCCATCATATCCTATTCTTCTGTTGCTGTCTCTGTGTCTTGTCTGGTGTCTCTCTCCATCATATCCTATTCTTCTGTTGCTGTCTGTCACGCCCTGGCTCTGGGGACTCTCATGTGTTGAGCCAGTGTGTGTAGAGTCTATGTTTTGTGTTCTATGTTTCAGTTTCTAGTTCATGTGTTTCTATGTTGGTCGGGGTGGTTCTCAATCAGAGGCAACGTGAATCAGCTGTTGCTTGTTGTCTCTGATTGGGATCCATACTTAGGCAGCCGTTTGGGCAGTTGTGTTTTGTGGGATCTTGTTCCGTGTTGGTTTGTTTGTTAACCGAGGACTTCACGTTTCGTTTTGTTGTTTGTACCGTGTTGTATAGTACACTATTAAAGTAAGATGTACGCATATCACGCTGCGCCTTGGTCCACTCCTTTCGACAATCGTGACACTGTCTCTGTGTCTTGTCTGGTGTCTCTCTCTCCATCATATCATATTCTTCTGTTGCTGTCTCTGTGTCTTGTCTGGTGTCTCTCCATCATATCCTATACTTCTGTTGCTGTCTCTGTGTCTTGTCTGGTGTCTCTCTCCATCATATCCTGTTCTTCTGTTGCTGTCTCTGTGTCTTGTCTGGTGTCTCTCTCCATCATATCCTATTCTTCTGTTGTTGTCTCTGTGTCTTGTCTGATGTCTCTCTTTAGTTTTGCAATCCAAATTTGGAGCTATTGGAATTGTAACATGTTGTCCCATGTACATGGTGTAATTTACTGATGGTCCCTATAGCCCCATAGGGATATCCAAATTCAAACCAAATTTACCACTGGCATTACGATTGGGTCGGGTGCAGTTGCATTCTGAATTGATTATTACTTGGTGTGGGCATGTGGGCAACCTTCATTTACGTTGTGATGCAGTCACAACCACTAGTCTCACTAAACTCAGTTTTGGAAAAGACTGACTTTATGACCAAAATTATCCAACATTTTTCAGCTGAATTTTGCCATGTTTATTCTGGTGATAACTGGATCACTGGCTGTCCTCATTGGAGTGTGTGAGGGTGAGTGTCATGGTCGGGATGGCCTGAACTCAGAGCCTGATAGAAGACCAAGGAAAACCATAGTAACTGCAGTAGAACATGGTGGAACAAAGCCAGATGGCAGTAACCTCACTTACTGCTGTTTCCTTGGTTTTTACTGGGATTTTGTAGTTACAGCAAATTTGACCCTCCATTTTCTCTGAAACGGAAGATAATTGAACCAGGACACTTTGTCACAAGATATAACAGATACTATGAAGCCTGATTTAGGTCTGAACTCATCTTTGACCAAATGTGTAGCAGCAGTTTGCAA
The DNA here is from genome assembly GCF_020615455.1 of Coregonus clupeaformis. Classification (NCBI taxonomy): domain Eukaryota; kingdom Metazoa; phylum Chordata; class Actinopteri; order Salmoniformes; family Salmonidae; genus Coregonus; species Coregonus clupeaformis. Next base: position 223,321 of record NW_025534208.1, on the reverse strand, counting down.
TTGTACGGCAGAATAGCTGTGCACATAATCCTAATACCTCTTCATGGACTACATTTGAACACTTAAACATTGTCTTCTTTTAGGGAGGGACCTGGTATGGTCACATTGCCTAGTTGTTAGAAAGTTGGGCCAGTAACTGAAAGGTTGCTGGTTCGAATACCCGAGCCGTCAATGTGAAAATCTGTTGATGTGCTCTTAAGCAAGGCACTTAACACTAACTTGCTTCATGGGTGCTGTACTACTATGACTGACCCTGTAAAAAAACACATTTCACTGCACCTATCCGTTGTATCTGACAGTAAAAACATAAATATTTTTTTGCAATTACAACAGTTAATTTAACAATGCTGGTTATAACTCTTGTTGACGTTGATCCAAGGACACCTTCAATTGCATTACCCTCTTACTGCAGAAAAATATTCTCATGAAATCATGTGACTTATAGTTAGAGAGAAGGATTCCTGTAAACGCACACTGCTACAAGCAGGAAACAAGGTATGGACAAACCAGAAATGTGACATTTCTGTTTGATAGTAACCCTGAATGATGAATGTGTGATCTATCTTGTCATCTTTTTGGCCAACCACATTGGAACATTCTAATCTTTAAGGACATGAAGTATGGAGTCATTGTTTTCAGGAAGGTGTCTCCATGGCGATAGGAGGGACAGGAGGCAGACTAAGGGCAAGGGGAAGCCACCTGAACTACTGCCCTACAAAGGCAAAGAGCAGTCTACGCAAATGTCCGTGCATATCAACCATAACCACTGATCTGACCTATGACCCCTAAAATGCTGATACTGAACTCTGCCTTTGTATGACCTTAAACAAGTATATGGGTAATGCAACGGCAAAGTGCAGCATCAAGAAATCTAAATATGTTGATCCAATTTCTTGTTGTTTATCTGTTTGATGGAAACTGTTTGATAGTTGTTTCTACCTTCCAACTGTATTTAATGGTGTTATGTAGTCGTGTTTTCATGTTTTCAATGTTATATTATAGTAGGCCTAAGGTTATTTCATCATAGAGAATGTTTATACTTAAGAAATATTTGACATTGTATGACTATCATTATAATGCTGTTTTACCATTATTTACTCTCTCTCTCTCACACACACACACTCACAGACACACACACACACATATCCCCCCCCCACACACACACACACACTCACTGTGCAGTAATTAGAATCTATAGACCAACTTTAAGTGATACAGTCTACTGTCTGCTCTCCCCCTCCTCTGCCTCTCTCCATTACTTTCTCTGTCTTCTGTTGCTGTCTCTCTTGTCTCCCCTCTTCTGTTGCTGTCTCTCTTGTCTCCCCTCTTCTGTTGCTGTCTCTCTTGTCTGCCCTCTTCTGTTGCTGTCTCGCTTGTCTCCCCTCTTCTGTTGCTGTCTCTCTTGTCTCCCCTCTTCTGTTGTTGTCTCTCTTGTCTCCTCGCTTCTGTTGCTGTCTCTCTTGTCTGCCCTCTTCTGTTGCTGTCTCTCTTGTCTCCCCTCTTCTGTTGCTGTCTCTCTTGTCTGCCCTCTTCTGTTACTGTCTCTCTTGTCTCCCCTCTTTTGTTGCTGTCTCTCTTGTCTCCCCTCTTCTGTTGCTGTCTCTCTTGTCTCTCCCTCTTCTGTTGCTGTCTCTCTTGTCTCCCCTCTTCTGTTGCTGTCTCTCTTGTCTCCCCTCTTCTGTTGCTGTCTCTCTTGTCTCCCCTCTTCTGTTGCTGTCTCTCTTGTCTCCCCTCTTCTGTTGCTGTCTCTCTTGTCTCCCCTCTTCTGTTGCTGTCTCTCTTGTCTGCCCTCTTCTGTTGCTGTCTCTTGTCTCCCCTCTTCTGTTGCTGTCTCTCTTGTCTCCCTCTTTCTGTTGCTGTCTCTTGTCTCCCCCTCTTCTGTTGCTGTCTCTCTTGTCTCCCCTCTTCTGTTGCTGTCGCTCTTGTCTGCCCTCTTCTGTTGCTGTCGCTCTTGTCTCCCCTCTTCTGTTGCTGTCTCTCTTGTCTCCCCTCTTCTGCTGCTGTCTCTCTTGTCTCCCCCCTTCTGTTGCTGTCTCTTGTCTGCCTTCTTCTGTTGCTGTCTCTCTTGTCTGCCCTCTTCTGCTCAACCAACCTTGGTTCTCTCTCCATCTGCCCTCTTCTGTCACTTTCTCTGTGTCTTGTCTGTTGTTGTCTGTGTCCTGTCTGTTGCTGTCTGTAAATTGAATTTTGCTGTCTGTGTCTTGTCTGTTGCTGTCTGTGTCTTGTCTGTTGCTGTCTCAGGTTCCAGTTTGTTACTGTCTCCTGTGTCTATTTTCTTCTGTTATGGCCTGTTCTGTCTCTCTCCATCATATCCTGTTCTTCTGTTGCTGTCTCTGTGTCTTGTCTGGTGTCTCTCTCCATCATATCCTATTCTTCTGTTGCTGTCTCTGTGTCTTGTCTGGTGTCTCTCTCCATCAACAGAAATATTGGTGAGGGTTAGGCCTACTCCAATACAACATTGAAAACATGAAAACACGACTACATAACATCATTAAATACAGTTGGAATATAGTTACAACACTCAAACTGTTTCCATCAAACAGAAAAACAACAAGAAAGCTGGATAAACACATTTAGATTTTTACATACTGACTTTGCTTCTGCATTACCCATACAGCTGTTTAAGGTCATACAAAGGCAGAGTGCAGTATCAGCATTTAAGGGGTCATAGGTCAGATCAGTGGTCATGGTTGATATGATTGGACAAAAAAACAAACTTTAAAGTCATTTTTCTCAGATTCACTGTTTGCGTAGACTGCTCTTTGCCTTTGTAGGGCAGTAGTTCAGGTGGCTTCCCTTGCCCTTAGTCTGCCTCCTGTCCCTCCTATCGCCATGGAGACACCTTCCTGAAAACAATGACTCCATACTTTGCTGAAACCTGTTCTGCCAGTTCATGTCCCTAAAGATGAATGTTGGAATGTTCCAATGTGGTTACCCCAAAAGATGACAAGACAGATCACACATCCATAACTTGTTTCCTGCTTGTAGCGTTCACAGGAATCCTTTTCTATAACTATAAATCATATGATTTCATGAGAATATTTTTTCTGGAGTGAGTGTGTAATGCAAGTCAAGGTGTCCTTGGATGAATGTCAACAAGATTTATAACCAGCATTGTTAAATTAACTGTTGTAATAAATAAATAAAATATTTGTAAATGTATTGTCACAGACACCGGATAGATGCAGTGAAATGTGTTGTTTTACAGGGTCATAGTAGTACGCCGCCCCCTGGAGCAAAGCAGGTGTAAGTGCCTTGCTTAAGAGCACAGACAGATTTTTACCTTGACGGCTCAGGTATTCGAACCAGCAACCTTTCAGTTACTGGCCCCACTAGGTAATCTTACCATACCAGTTCACGCCCTAAAAGAAGACACTGTTCAAGTGTTCAAATGTAGTCCATGAAGAGGTATTAGGATTATGTGCACAGCTATTCTGCCGTACAATTGCAAACTGTTGCTACACATTTGGTCAAAGATGAGTTCAGACCTAAATCAGGCTTCGTAGTATCTGTTATATCTTGTGACGAAGTGTCCTGGTTCAATTATCTTCTGTTTCAGAGAAAATGGAGGGTCAAATTTGATGCAACTACAAAATCCCAGTAAAAACCAAGGAAACAGCAGTGAGTGAAGTTACTGCCATCTGGCTTTGTTCCACCATGTTCTACTGCAGTTACTATGGTTTTCCTTGGTATTCTATCAGGCTCTGAGTTCAGGCCATCCCGACCATGACACTCACCCTCACACACTCCATGAGACAGCCAGTGATCCAGTTATCACCAGAATAAAACACGGCACAATCACGCAGAAACATTATGGTTTAACTCGCATTGAAATGCAAAATACCCAGATAATGGTAAGAAAGATAGCAAACAAAATATTGAAACGCTGGCTAACATAAAGAAAAGGACAGCATTGATAGTAATACAAAGTCACATAAGGATAAACATTCTCTGTGATGAAATAGTTCTTACCTTATGCATAAAAACAGCTTGAGGGTTGCTACAATACAACATTCAAAACATGAAAACACAACTACACAACACCATTAAAAACCACAAGAAAGCTGGATAAACACATTTAGATTTTTTTAGATACTGCACTTTGCTTTTGCATGACCCATAAAGCTGTTTATCATCATACAAAGGCAGAGTGCAGTATCAGCATTTTAGGGTCATAGGTCAGATCAGTGGTCATAATAAGATGATACATCAGTGCATTTACACTTATCTACCTAAGACATATTTGGCTGGACAGCAAAAACAACTTTAAAGCCTTTTTTTGTCTTCAGTTGGACTGTTTTCTAGTTGATGATCTTTGCCTTTGTAGGGCCGTTTATTCAAGCAGTCAACGGACAACAACTCTTAATGCAATCAAGGGAAAACACTTTTGAAAGCAGTTTTGACCTTTGTTAAAAAAGAGGGGGATCCAAGCTTTCCATTGATAACACGTTTATTTCTATACTCCTACAATCGCGGTAATGCATTGTTTTAAAAATGCAGTTAAAACCGGAGTATCAAGCATGGTTTTGGATCATTCACAACAGAGCTCTTAAATGGGCAACGGCATCTTAAAACCGGAGTATCAAGCATGGTTTAGGCACATTTGCAACAGAGCTCTTAAAGGGGCAATGGCATCTTAAAAACTGAGTATCAAGCATGGTTTAGGAACATTTGGAACAGAGCTCTTAAAGGGGCAACGGCATCTTAAAAGGGCAATTAAACACTTTGTAATTGAAACCCCCCCAACAACAATTCTGAGTGAATAATAATAATAATAATAATAATAATAATAATAATAATAATAATAATAATAATAATAATCAGGAAGTTGTGTCCAATGGGGTAAATGCAGATGGACAAACCCCATGCTTCATTTATAGCCACTATGCTGCATCCGTTGGGCTACAGGGGATCATGCTTATTGCTAATAGAACATCTGATAATAGACCATGAATATAGGATATATGGTTCAATATGTTAAAATCATTTACCATCTGATAATAGACCATGAATACAGGATATATGGTTCAATATGTTAAAATAATTTACCATTTGATATTAGACCATGCATATAGGATATATGGTCCAATATGTTAAAATCATTTACCATCTGATAATAGACCATGAATACAGGATATATGGTTCAATATGTTAAAATCATTTAACATCTGATAATAGACCATGCATATAGGATATATGGTTCAATATGTTAAAATCATTTAACATCTGATAATAGACCATGCATATAGTGTCACGCCCTGGCTCTGGGGACTCTAATATGTTGAGCCAGGGTGTGTATAGTCTATGTGTGTTCTAGGTTTCACTTTCTGGTTTTGTAATTCTATGTTGGCCAGGGTGGCTCCCAATCAGAGACGGCTGTAGCTCGTTGTCTCTGATTGGGAGTCATACTTAGGTAGCCCGTTAGGCATTCTTTTGGTGTGGTTTCTTGTTCCGTGTTGGTTGGTGTATGACCATTGCCTGTCACGTCATCGTTTTGTTGTTTTGATCGTGTGATCATTCTCTAAATAAATATGTTCGCATTCAACGCTGCGCCTTGGTCCTCCTCTATGTATGACGATCGTGACATACAGGCTATATGGTTCAATATGTTAAAATCATTTACCATCTGATAATAGACCATGAATACAGGCTATATGGTTCAATATGTTAAAATCATTTAACATCTGATAATAGACCATGAATGTAGGATATATTGTCCAATATGTTAAAATCATTTACCATCTGATAATAGACCATGCATACAGGATATATGGTTCAATATGTTAAAATCATTTACCATCTGATAATAGACCATGAATACAGGCTATATGGTTCAATATGTTAAAATCATTTAACATCTGATAATAGACCATGCATACAGGATATATGGTTCAATATGTTAAAATCATTTAACATCTGATAATAGACCATGCATATAGGATATATGGTTCAATATGTTAAAATCATTTAACATCTGATAATAGACCATGCATACAGGCTATATGGTTCAATATGTTAAAATCATTTAACATAATCTTGACCAATATCTTATTGGGCTCATTTTTTTTACACAGGTTCTTCTGGTGACACGTACAGCGGTTAAGGTTAAAGGTCAACCGCAGTGGATACATGCGTCCAGGCTTAAAGGAGCACCTAGGACACAGACACCAACTTCGGAGGAGTTGGGGAAGGACTGAACTTAAGGGGATATTTGTATAGACTTCGATTGTTATTATAGTGTTGTATTATTCTTATATTCATTATTATTTCTGTGTTTGTTTTTGTGTATTTGTCTTTCTTTTATCAAACCTAGGTGGTGGTGGAGAGAAAAGTGGCAGTTTCTGGAGGGATCATGGAGAAGACCATGACGAGATGCAAACTCCTTGGAAGGATGAGTGGAGATGTTGCATCAGGGACATTTATCATAGTCCTTATAACTCTGACAGAAGTTATCTCTGGGGGGGCTAGTGATTGACAATTTTAAGATGAGGGAGAAGATGGTTAAGGACAATACCGACTTCAGCAAATCTGACAATGAAAATAGAAGGTTAAATCATGACTATATGAACAATAATGTAAAAATTAGACTTAGCGACAAGGACCAGCACCCTGAGCGTACACAGAGACAGGTTAGTCAGACGGACCAGCACCCTGAGCGTACACAGAGACAGGTTAGTCAGACGGACCAGCACCCTGAGCGTACACAGAGACAGGTTAGTCAGACGGACCAGCACCCTGAGCGTACACAGAGACAGGTTAGTCAGACGGACCAGCACCCTGAGCGTACACAGAGACAGGTTAGTCAGACGGACCAGCACCCTGAGCGTACACAGAAACAGGTTAGTCAGACGGACCAGCACCCTGAGCGTACACAGAGACAGGTTAGTCAGACGGACCAGCACCCTGAGCGTACACAGAGACAGGTTAGTCAGACGGACCAGCACCCTGAGCGTACACAGAGACAGGTTAGTCAGACGGACCAGCACCCTGAGCGTACACAGAGACAGGTTAGTCAGACGGACCAGCACCCTGAGCGTACACAGAGACAGGTTAGTCAGACGGACCAGCACCCTGAGCGTACACAGAGACAGGTTAGTCAGACGGACCAGCACCCTGAGCGTACACAGAGACAGGTTAGTCAGACGGACCAGCACCCTGAGCGTACACAGAGACAGGTTAGTCAGACGGACCAGCACCCTGAGCGTACACAGAGACAGGTTAGTCAGACGGACCAGCACCCTGAGCGTACACAGAGACAGGTTAGTCAGACGGACCAGCACCCTGAGCGTACACAGAGACAGGTTAGTCAGACGGACCAGCACCCTGAGCGTACACAGAGACAGGTTAGTCAGACGGACCAGCACCCTGAGCGTACACAGAGACAGGTTAGTCAGACGGACCAGCACCCTGAGCGTACACAGAGACAGGTTAGTCAGACGGACCAGCACCCTGAGCGTACACAGAGACAGGTTAGTCAGACGGACGTCTACATACATTTTACATTTTAGTCATTTAGCAGACGCTCTTATCCAGAGCGACTTACATATATATATATATTATTTTTTTATACTGGCCCCCTGTGGGAATTGAACCCACAACCCTGGCGTTGCAAACGCCATGCTCTATCAACTGAGCTACATCCCTGCCGGCCATTCCCTCCCCTACCCTGGACGACGCTGGGCCAATTGTGCGCCGCCCATGAGTCTCCCGGTCGCGGCCGGCTGCGACAGAGCCTGGATTCGAACCAGGATCTCTAGTGACACAGTTAGCACTGCGATGCAGTGCCTTAGACCACTGCGCCACTCAGGAGACTAGTCATAGAAATGGAGGCGATGGAACACGTTCCTGTATCTGAGCATGACATGCATTGTTTGTATTATCATATCAGAGCTACAGGGAGGAAAATCCTTTTTATGTTAATAATGTTACTTTTGTGGTTTTAAGGGAGGAATTGACAAGGGTTAACGTTGAATATGAATCGGTTGAAGGAGGGGAAGTCTTAATACTTATAATGTCATTAGCGGCAACAGGTGCTAGCACACCAACCGTAGAATATTGTAATGGGTTATGGAAAGGGTTGACGCCAACATATTTGGTTCAGAGAGATTTGCTAGCTTATGCAAGTATGCAGAAGGCAGTACCTTTTTTTTTTTTTTTTTTTTTTTAGTACCTCTAACCAGCATGGCTTCTATAGCTAGTCATACAATTCTATATAAAATGTGGATTACACAGGAATGTCCAGATAAGAAGATTTATTGGATACTAATTTGCCCTGGCCAGCAACTGATTACATGGTATGTTATTGTGGTGATCACTCATATACCGACCTTCCACAATATTGGCAAGGGGTTTGTGCTCCTTATTGGATACCAAGGAAAGTGGTATTTGGGGGTATAAATGATCCAATCACTCGGCCAGCGACTTTACCTGAGGATCAGACTGCTGAGTTGGTAGAGAATGAGGAAATTATTATTTATGAGAATATGGATTCACAAGTGTATTCTATTCATCCCATAGCATCTAATATGTGGTACAAAACCCTTAAGCAGAAAGTTAGGAAGTTGACTCAAAATTCATGTTATGTGTGTTCACTGATTCCCAAATCGACGGAGGATGTATTTCCTTATTGGGCGGTTCCTCTGCAAGGGTCAGAAGGATTGCCGACCCTATGCATTATTGCTTATCAGTATGTATTGAACACTCATCTTGAGATGGGATCACAATCAGTCAGACCGATAATTTGGCCGAATAACATTTACATTGGTAAAACCAATAACATGATTATCAAGGTTGATGGGATTCTTCACAAGATGTCTCAGTATGTTATTTATACTAATATATCTGTAAGACAGGAGAATGGGAGGGATCTGAATAAGGTCCATTCAACCATTTATGCGATTCAGGAACATTGGCCATCCGTTACTAGATGTCCGATCTTTTCTGATCAGCATATCATTCAAGTTCCGAGTGATTTATCAATTGTACCCACTAACGTCTCAGCTATGGTAAATGCGTCTTCTGTATTTGATGTGTGTGTAAAAGGAAGAAAGGGAGGAGAGTTATCAGTAATAGATATTGGTTTTCTGAGAGCTTCTCAATGTCTCATGATGTTTAAGGATATGGGGGAAAAGTATCACATTTCAAAAGTGGGAACATTACGGATTCCAGTTTTTTTTGGTGTTGTGGAAATGATATATGGACTACTCTTCCTCCACAGTTCAGGGGAATATGTGGAGTCTGTACTTTAAATGACCTTATCTATGTTGTTCAGCCTGTTGAATTGGTTGATAAGAATCTTACGGGACGTTTTAGGAGGGATACTTCGGAACTTATGGGATATGAACATTTAAAGAATACACATCCAATTGATTTGGCTACTAGATACAAAGCAATACCTCAAGATTTTAAGATATTTACACATACTCAGTTAGTTTTTAAGACTATTGGTTCTGAGTTGGCTCTCATTAGACAGTATGCTACTGATAATCGCATAGCATTGGATGCTATTACGGCTGCTCAAGGAGGTGTGTGTGCGATTGTTGGAGGAGATACTTGTACATACCTACCGTAAGTCGCTCTGGATAAGAGCGTCTGCTAAATGAGGAAAATGTAATGTAAATGTCTTGGGAATGTAACTACAGCTATGGGTAATATTAGAGATATACAGGATGGCATTAAGCGTACTAATAGGGATGCTAATAGGGATGCTAATAGGGATGCTAATAGGGATGCTAATAGGGATGCTAAGATAGGGGGAGGATATGGTCATTTGAATGCTGTTGAAGTCTTGTCCAAGGTTTTTTAGTGGTAATTCCATAGGAACATGGATGGCAAGTATTATATGTCCTCTAGTGGCAATAGTACTTACTGTAGCTATAGTTATGGGGTGTTGTTTTCCAATTTTTCGGGGATCGATTTTAAGATCTGTACAAACGATTACTAACATACCAGATATTACAGCTAGAGATGTCAGTTAATGTTAATACAAGGAGGGAGAGGACTAATTATTATTCTATGTCATCTTGTTCCAGTTTAGAGTCCATTGATAATGTTGATTGAGGAATGGGAATGTTAAGGTGGAATTGTATACCATGGAATTAAGGGTTACAGGAAGAAGATGTGGACAGATGACTATCTTAGTGGATCAGATAGAGCCCCTTGTGACCAGGGAGAAACGTGGGGTTCCTCTGACAGAGCGTGGATGACGAAGATGGATGTTTTTGTTATTTTTATATTCTCGTGTTCAGATTATAAAACCCATGTAATTTACAAAGGGTCATGGATCTTTGTATTTGTGGGGATGATGTCATGACGGTCACAATTTCGTTGATGTATGTTTTCTTGGTAGCATGAATAAGAAATGGGTATATTTGATTAGCATGTATCAGAAAAAGGGGTTATTTTAAAAGGGAGGATGTCTGTGGGATTTTTCCTTATATATAAAATAAGGTTTTGACTACATAGATTATTAGCATGAATATATAGTAGTTAATTATCTGTTTATCTTTTACTCAGACTGAGTTTATAGAGGTTTGAGAGGTTTGATATCGCATAAGATAGATGACTGAGAATTTATACCTTTGTTGATTAAATATTGATGGACAGGATGTAGTGACCTGGGGGCAAAGCGTAATAACAACAGAGACAGGGAGGCCTGATGGTTTCCAGATGTACTGTATACACCTGGGCTGAAAGGCCCCAGAGTCTGCAACACCACTAAGCAAGGGGCACCACCAAGCAAGAGGCACCATGAAGACCAAGGAGCTCTCCAAACAGGTCAGGGACAAAGTTGTGGAGAATTACAGATCAGGGTTGGGTTATAAAAAAAATCTGAAACTTTGAACATCCCACGGAGCACTATTAAATCCATTATAAAAAAATTGAAAGAATATGGCACCACAACAAACCTGCCAAGAGAGGGCTGCCCACTGAAACTCATGGACCAGGCAAGGAGGGCATAAATCAGAGAGGCAACAAAGAGACCAAAGATAACCCTGAAGGAGCTGCAAAGCTCCACAGCGGAGATTGGAGTATCTGTCCGTAGGACCACTTTAAGCTGTACACTCCACAGAGCTGGGCTTTACGGAAGAGTGGTCAGAAAATAGCCATTGCTTAAAGAAAAAAATAAACAAACACGTTTGGTGTTCGCCAAAAGCCATGTGGGAGACTCCCAAAACATATGGAAGAAGGTACTCTGGTCAGATGAGACTAAAATGTAGCTTTTTGGCCATCAAGGAAAACGCTATGTCTGGGGCAAACCCAACACCTCTCATCACCCTGAGAACACCATCCCCACAGTGAAGCATGGTGGCGGCAGCATCATGCTGTGGGGATGTTTTTTGTCGGCAGGGACTGGGAAACTGGTCAGAATTGAAGGAATGATGGATGGCAATAAATACAGGGAAATTCTTGAGGGAAACCTGTTTCAGTCCTCCAGAGATTTGAGACTGGGATGGAGGTTCACCTTCTAGCAGGACAATGACCCTAAGCATACTGCTAAAACATTATTTGAGTGGTTTAAGGGGAAATATTTAAACGTCTTGTGGAGTCACCTGTGACAGTATTAAAAAGAGTAGGAGTACTGATCTGGGATCAGTTTTGCCATTTAGATCATAATGAAACAGATTAAATGGACAGGGGGGACCTGATCCTAGATCAGTACTCCTCCTCTGGGAAACTGCATGTATGAAACCGAACACATAGTCGTAGTCTAGTTACAGCAGGTGTTTACTGCCATCTAGTGGAAGATACCAATAAAACACTTGATTGTCAGGGTGGGGAGACGGTTGAGCTGAAACAGAAAGTAAAGAAGACTAGTGTGCTCAGAACAGTGAACAAACAAAGGCAGAAGCTGCTGGTAAAGCAACACTCACGGTGTGATAGAGAGTGGTAAAGCAACACTCCCGGTGTGATGGAGAGTGGTAAAGCAACACTCACTGTGTGATGGAGAGTGGTAAAGCAACACTCACGGTGTGATGGAGAGTGGTAAAGCAACACTCACGGTGTGATGGAGAGTGGTAAAGCAACACTCACGGTGTGATGGAGAGTGGTAAAGCAACACTCACGGTGTGATGGAGAGTGGTAAAGCAACACTCACGGTGTGATGGAGAGTGGTAAAGCAACACTCACGGTGTGATGGAGAGTGGTAAAGCGACACTCACGGTGTGATGGAGAGTGGTGAAGCAACACTCACGGTGTGATGGAGAGTGGTAAAGCAACACTCACAGTGTGATGGAGAGTGGTAAGCAACACTCACGATGTGATGGAGAGTGGTAAAGCAACACTCACGGTGTGATGGAGAGTGGTAAAGCAACACTCACGGTGTACAGATGTTAAATAAATACGTGTTAGCTTCCTCAGCACCATGCACCCCACTGTTGCCACCGGCAGTGACCAGAAGAAGAAACCGGAGACAGTGACAGACTACAATCACACAAAGGTATATACAGTATCTCTACCATATACAGATAGCCTTCCCATTTGCCAAACACCAAATAGGATCCCATTTTATTATATTACATTCATATTATTACTATTAGTATTATCATTCTATATAATTATAACCTATTATATTCTATTTTATTTTATGTTAAAGGTTGGTGTGGATGCACTCGACCAGATGTCCAGACTGTACTCTGTAAAAGGGGGTACTCTCCTCTGGCCTGTTGACTGTACTCTGTAAAAGGGGTACTCTCCTCTGGCCTGTTGACTGTACTCTGTAAAAGGGGTACTCTCCTCTGGCCTGTTGACTGTACTCTGTAAAAGGGGTACTCTCCACTGGCCTGTTGACTGTACTCTGTAAAAGGGGGTACTCTCCTCTGGCCTGTTGACTGTACTCTGTAAAAGGGGGTCCTCTCCTCTGGCCTGTTGAGGTGTTCTACAATGTGCTCAACATGACTGCTATCAACACGTGTTGTACAAGCAATGCCTTGACAAGACAGTCAGCAGGAGACATTTCATCATGGATCTGGCATGTGAGCTTGGTGAGAACCACATGAACGCAGAGAAAGAAGCTACAGTCACCAAGCAGGCCGCCAAGACAGCAGGTCCTGCTCTCCCTCTTCCCCAAGAACCACAGCTCCCACTGGGGAAAAATACACAATGTCAAGTCGGCAGGTGAACACCGAACAAGGCCCATGAAAACTGTGTGCAGGGAACCGATTTGATTTGTTTGTGGACCTGAAGCATAAAGAGAAGACGTGATTGGTTCATGTGTAAAGGCGCGGTACAGTGTCTGATACAATCAACAAATTATAGTTTTTACATCTTGTCATAAATATATTTCCACAAAAATGTATTTATGCAATTCATCCTTGATTGTTCATGCACTGGTGCTTTTGTTTAGGAATACAGCAAATCATTTCACCTGAACACCTGGCTAGTTATATTATTATTATAATACTTTTTTAATTTGTACTTTGTCAAAATAAACTGTAAATCGACTTTATTAACTCTATTACTAATTGAATCTACAAATACAGTTGATTAAATGGTTTACACTGTAATGTTTTTATTGCAAGGGAAACAGAAGTAGGCTATAGGCCTATTTTGTAGAATTAACTATTGTTGTTATTTTTTTATTGATATAGTTCCACAAATATTTCTTCATGCAATTAACCCTTTACAATATATGATGCACTATTTATCAAGCGTTTATTTAACAAACCATGTTTGCACACCTTGCACCTTGCTGGTTGATATGCATCTGATGCATTTGCTAAAGTGGACGCCTGGTAACTTTCTCTAGCGGGTTCTTATATGCTGAAAGAACAGGCGGTTCTAGTGTTAAGGACTGGTAGATGGGTGTTGCTCATGCATTCACTCATGCTGACCGGCTCCAGTACTTTGTTCTTGACTAAAGCGTCCAAGTCAGCCTTGACTTCTGGTCTGATAGCATAATATACAGGTCCTGCTTTCAGAAACGCTGGTTTGCTGTCTGGCTTAATGATAAGCTTCCCTACCCACCCTCCAACCCCTCCTGGGACCACCCCAACCCACCCTCCAACCCCTCCTGGGACCACCCCAACCCACCCTCCAACCCCTCCTGGGACCACCCCAACCCACCCTCCAACCCCTCCTGGGACCACCCCAACCCACCCTCCAACCCCTCCTGGGACCACCCCCAACCCACCCTCCAACCCCTCCTGGGACCACCCCAACCCACCCTCCAACCCCTCCTGGGACCACCCCAACCCACCCTCCAACCCCTCCTGGGACCACCCCAACCCACCCTCCAACCCCTCCTGGGACCACCCCCAACCCACCCTCCAACCCCTCCTGGGACCACCCCAACCCACCCTCCAACCCCTCCTGGGACCACCCCAACCCACCCTCCAACCCCTCCTGGGACCACCCCAACCCACCCTCCAACCCCACCTGGGACCACCCCAACCCATCCTCCAACCCCTCCTGGGACCACCCCAACCCACCCTCCAACCCCCTCCTGGGACCACCCCAACACACCCAACCTGATCTCCATTATATTAAATACTAAATCAAGGTACACATTTGCACAAAAATTATAATTAACGGTCAATCTGTTGGGTAAAACCAACTACAGGAGTTATTTTATGGTTTCAGATGAAATAGTTTTTTGGCTAGCCCCATGGATCCTAGCAGTGGATAGTTCTAAATAAATGATATCTATAAAAGTGCTGATCCAATGAGGTGTGGTGGTTGCCATCTTAGTTCCAACATCTTTTTAGCTGCTGTCCAACCTGACAACATTATACGTCTTTGCTGTAATGACAGTGGTGAATTATCATTCAGTAATAACAGTTTGGAGGAACAAGGTATGAGGATACCTCTTCCCAAAACATGTCCCCTGGTCACTCCCAGTACATATGATTAAAGGAGTCCAAGGCACCTTGATTACATAGATCACACAGAGGAGTGGTTGTGATTTCTATCAAATGATGTTTTCTATGTGGAAGGTATGAGATTAAAATGTATCAGCTGATGATTAGATGAACCCACTAAGTTCCTGATGAACTCAACTGGTGAGCCTCTTTAGCAGCTAGTTCCATGGAAACACTGATTTCAATGTCCTTTGCCAAGGTCAGATGACTTTCAGTCAACAGTCTCTTTTGTGTAGCTTCACTCCGTAGCCCACATACTAGTCTGTCTCTAATTATGTCATTTAGAACAGCATTAAACTCAGTGTTCTGGTAGTTTATTTAATGCTGCAGCAAACATTGTTACTGATTCTCCCTCTTCCTGATGTCTCATGTGGAACCTGAACCTTTCAGCATTAACTAGTGGTTCTGGTGAAAAATGTCCTTTAAGTATCTCCACAATATCCCCATACGTCGTATTACCTGTTCTGTCTGGCTGTAGCAGGCTGCCTAGTAAATTAAATGTATTTGGCCCCATTACACTAAAACATGGAGGCACAATGTTGTCCTCATCCATGTCATTTACAAGAACAAAATATTCAAACTGTTCTGTATATGAGCTCCACTGCTCAATACTTTCATCAAACTGTCCAATGTTTCCAACAATTCCAATAATTGTTCATTTCTCAATAAGCTCCTGATTGTTACTCACTTCAATATTGTCCTCAACCAAAGCAATATTTTCCTCAGTCATGTGATCTTCATTCACTTCACTCACTGACGTTTCCTCATAAATTCGCTCATTTAGCAGATTTAATTAAAAGGTTTGTCTTCACAGTTGAATAAATGTCCTTTCCTTTAATCACTGTATATTCCTCCTTTTTAATCACGTTGTTTTCCCACTCCGATGTCCGTCTCCAGTCCTTTTCTGCCGTCCATGACGATGTTAACTCCAGAGGTGGAAAAAGTACCCAATTGTCATACTTGAGTAAAAGTAAAGATACCTTAATAGAAAATGACTCAACTAAAAGTGAAAGTCACCCAGTAAAATACTACTTGAGTAAAAGTCTAAAAGTAATTGCTTTTAAATATACTTATGTATCAAAAGTAAATGTGTTTACTGAGTCTGCCAGATCAGAGGCAAAAATATGAATAGTAAAGTCAAGTACATATACCCCAAAAAAACTACTTAAGTAGTACTTTAAAGTATTTTTACTTAAGTACCTTAAACCACTGGTTAACTCTCTTTCTTAGCTAGCTAGACTATGCACTTGCCTCTGCTATCAATACACTGTGCCAACATTAGCCTATTCTGGACCACAGAAAATAACAGTTTTAAACAGTTGTAAAAACCCACTTCTTCCAGACAGAATAGTTCCTGTAGATTCAGACTTACTCATCGCCAATCTTTTGTTATGTCTCGTTGGTTTCATAACCACGTCTGTATAACAATTCAATAATGATGAGACAGGAGACAGGAATCAGTTCAACCATTTATCTGGAACGTGATCATCTCAACACATACAAACCCCCATGATGCTCTGCAGCACAACCCCAATATACAACAAATACATAGATAAGTAAATGGACACTAAACAAAACTCATAGAGGAATTTAAATGTTCAGTTGTAGAAAATAGGGCCATGGGATAGGGTCAGAAAGGTCAATATGTTTGATAACTGGTTACAGAGGTGACATAACAAGCATAAGGTCCATTATAACACAGTGAAGTAGAGGTGGGAGCTAAAAGCAGAAATGGACAGTGAGACGGTGTGAGGAGGTCAGGGGTGAAACACTAGATCAGGACAGGTAGAAATGGCAGGGCTGGAAATAGACACAGAGACACATTCTGATCATGGCTCAGACCTGACCTGAGACACCCAAACAGAAGATGCCATAGCAAAGTCCTGTCCAGTAGGCTATATGGGACTTCCTTTCATCAAAATACAACACATGGAAATGTGTCCAGTGTGTGTGTGTGTCCAGTGTGTGTGTGTGTGTGTGTGTGTGTATCCAGTGTGTGTCCACTGTTTGTCCACTGTGTGTCCAGTGTGTGTGTGTGTGTCAAGTGTGTGTTCAGTGTGTGTGTGTCCAGTGTGTGTGTGTTCAGTGTGTGTGTGTTCAGTGTGTGTGTGTGTCTAGTGTGTGTATGTGTGTTCATTGTGTGTGTATGTGTGTCCAGTGTGTGTGTGTGTGTGTGTGTCCAGTGTGTGTTCAGTGTGTGTGTGTCTAGTGTGTGTATGTGTGTTCAGTGTGTGTGTGTGTGTGTGTGTCCAGTGTGTGTGTGTGTGTCCAGTGTGTGTGTGCAGTGTGTGTCTAGTGTGTGTGTGTGTGTGTGTGTTTGTGTGTGTGTGTGTGTGTGTGTGTGTGTGTGTGGGTGTTTAGTGTGTGTGTGTGTGTCCCCAGTGTGTTTGTGTGTGTGTGTGTGTGTGTGTGTGTGTGTGTGTCCAGTATATGTGTATGTGTGTGTGTGTGTCCGGTGTTCTTGTATTTGTGACTGTATTGGGACCACAACTTATATAAACACCTTTCGTATTAGGACCTTTGGACAAGTTAGGACCAAAAGCATGGTCCTCACAAGGCAAACCACTGGAATAGCCTGGAAATAGCATGCTAATATGCCTGGTTTGAAAATCAAGTAAAACTGTCATGGTCCTAATAAGGTGGTATTTTTGTAGGCCCCCTATGGGGGACACACAGTACTGCAATGTTGTATCATTGGATGGCCGAGAACATCAAGCGCCCTCTATAGGGAACATATAGTATTGCAGTATTTTCTCATTGGATGGCAGAGAACATCTTGATTTTTCTGATTGGACTGTAGAAGCTGGCTCAGGGATTTGTTGTGATTGTCAACATCCATATGTTGACAATCACTGACTGCAACTGACAAAGCAAGAAGGTCGCTAAAATCAGCCTTTTTAATCAGTTTAATATGCTCAATTGTATTATTAAATTCAGCCTACTCTAGTAATCAGTTAATGTTTAATGCTAAATATCATGTCATGTTATACTGAATACCAGTGCTAAATAATTCATGCTTTTTGGGATTGGTTTAACCCTTAACAGTGAAAACTTATTAGAAAACCAGGTTTTTCTCCGTTTTCTTTGCCCTTTTGGGAACCCTTACAAATTCAATCAAGGTAGTGGTATTTATCCATGTGTACAGTTGTGGTCAAAAGTTTTGAGAATGACACAAATATTAATTTTCATAAAGTCTGCTGCCTCAGTTTTTATGATGGCAATTTGCATATACTCCAGAATGTTATGAAGAGTGATCAGATGAATTGCAATTAATTGCAAAGTCCCTCTTTGCCATGAAAAAAACATGTCCACTGCATTTCAGCCCCTGCCACAAAAGGACCAGCTGACATCATGTCAGTGATTCTCTCGTTAACACTGGTGAGAGTGTTGACGAGGACAAGGCTGGAGATCACTCTGTCATGCTGATTGAGTTAGAATAACAGACTGGAAGCTTTAAAAGGAGGGTGGTGCTTGAAATCATTGTTCTTCCTCTGTTAACCATGGTTACCTGCAAGGAAACGCGTGCCGTCATCATTGCTTTGCACAAAAAGGGCTTCACAGGCAAGGATATTGCTGCTAGTAAGATTGCACCTAAATCAACCATTTATTCAATCATCAAGAACTTCAAGGAGAGAGATTCAATTGTTGTGAAGAAGACAAAGGAGATGATTGTGGACTACAGGGAAAAAAAAGGACTGAGCACGCCCCCATTCTCATCGACGGGGCTGTAGTGGAACAGGTTGAGAGCTTCAAGTTCCTCGGTGTCCACATCACCAACTAACTATCATGGTCCAAACACACCAAGACAGTCATGAAGAGGGCATGACAAAACCTATTCCCCCTCAGGAGACTGAAAAGATTTGGCATGGGTCCTCAGATCCTCAAAAAGTTATACAGCTGCACCATCGAGAGCATCCTGACTGGTTGCATCACCGCCTGGTATGGCAACTGCTCGGCCTCCCGACCGCAAGGCACTACAGAAGGTAGTGCGTACGGCCCCAGTACATCACTGGGGTCAAGCTTCCCTGCCATCCAGGACCTCTATACCAGGTGGTGTCAGAGGAAGGCCCTAGAAATGGTCAAAGACTCAAGCCACCCTAGTCATAAACTGTTCTCTCTGCTACCGCACGGCAAGCGGTACCGGAGCGCCAAGTCTAGGTCCAAAAGGCATGTGGCAAATTAAATGTGATTTGATTTGATTCAATTGTTGTGAAGAAGGCTTCAGGGCGCCCAAGAAAGTCCAGCAAGCGCCTGACCATCTCCTAAAGTTGATTCAGATGCGGGATCGGGGCACCACCAGTGCAGAGCTTGCTCAGGAATGGCAGCAGGCAGGTGTAAGTGCATCTGCATGCACAGTGAGGCAAAGACTTTTGGAGGACGGCCTGGTGTCAAGAAGGGCAGCGAGGAAGCCACTTCTCTCCTGGAAAAACATCAGGGACAGACTGATATTCTGCAAAAGGTACAGGGATTGGACTGCTGAGGACTGGGGTCATTTCCGATTGTTTGGGGCATCCGGAAAAAAAGCTTGTCCAGAGAAGACAAGGTGAGCGCTACCATCAGTCCTGTGTCATGCCAACAGTAAAGCATCCTGAGACCATTCATGTGTGGGGTTGCTTCTCAGCCAAGGGAGTGGGCTCACTCACAATTTTGCCTAAGAACACAGCAATGAATAAAGAATGGTACCAACACATCCTCCGAGAGCAACTTCTCCCAACCATCCAACAACAGTTTGGTGATGAACAATGCCTTTTCCAGCATATGATGGAGCACCTTGCCATAAGGCAAAAGTGATAACTAAGTGGCTCGGGGAACAAAACATCAACATTTTGGGTCCATGGCCAGGAAACTCCCCAGACCTTAATCCCATTGAGAACTTGTGGTCAATCCTCAAGAGGCGGGTGGACAAACAAAAACCCACAAATTCTGAAAACTCCAAGCATTGATTATGCAAAAATGGACTGCCATCAGTCAGGATGTGGCCCAGAAGTTAATTGACAGCATGCCAGGGAGGATTGCAGAGGTCTTGAAAAAGAAGGGTCAACACTACAAATATTGACTCTTGGCATAAACTAAATGTAATTGTCAATAAAAGCCTTTGACACTGATGGAATGCTTGTAATTATACTTCAGTATACAATAGTAACATCTTACAAAAATATCTAAAAACACTGAAGCAGCAAACTTTGTGAAGACCAATAATTGTCATTCACAAACGCGTTTGACCACGACTGTAGTCTAGGATGCCACCTCACCCCTTTACGGTATTCTGAATTGAATATATTTCCAGATTATGGTTGGGGGCCATCTAAAGAGCAACTTATTCAAAGAGCATCTTTCTCTGACATTGTCGGGGCAAGATATTGACATCCAGAGAGGTCCTAGGACAAGGCCCAAAATGAAGCCTGACCTAAATTTAAGGTGCTTTTGGGTGACAGCGGCAGAACCGTTGAAGCTAGAAACACAATTCAACCACAGGAACGTTCCTATGGTCCTCCCGATCTGTGCAAGCCTACCCTTGACCATGTGGACTTAACCTTTTACAGTGAAAACAGGGTGTAGTTCTTCTAACAGTTGATTTTGACCTCTCTCCCCATAGGAATACATTGCCTGTTGCCCTAACTTCAACCTGATGCCAATGTGGGTTGTGATTGGCATATCAAACTGTCTTCAATGACAACCCATCAGGCCACTACAAGGATTACCTGTGTTGATTTTAAGCTTCCTGGAGCAACCGCAAGTGGTTAAATTGACCCTAAACGTGGTTTTGATTTCACTCCCTGCAGTTAGTGAAAAACACTGCATTCAACCCTTTGTATATCAGTCAGTTCTTAACGTAAAGACTTGAAACTCAGGATTCTGTAAAGCGTGTCCCAAGGAGGATATATGTTCACTTTCAGCTTCCTGTAATAACAGGAAGTGCCTTCAATTGGTGTCATAGGGGCTGTTACGAAGGGTTAAAAATGTCACATCTTTCCATAATTTCATATATGTGATTAGGCAACCCTCATGAACCGGTACACATTAGAAAACCTGGTTTTTCTCTGTATTTTTGCCCTTTTTGGGAACCCATACAAATTCAATCTAGGTAGTGGTACGTGTCCATGTGTATTCTAAGATGCCACCTCACCCCCTTTATGGTATTCTGAAATGAATATATTTCCAGATTATGGTTGGGGGCCATCTAAAGAGCAACTTATTCAAAGAGCATCTTTCTCTGACATTGTCAGGGGCAAGATATTGACATCCAGAGAGGTCCTAGGACAAGGCCCAAAATGAAGCCTGACCTAAATTTAAGGTGCTTTTGGGTGACAGCGGCAGAACCGTTGAAGCTAGAAACACAATTCAACCACAGGAACGTTCCTATGGTCCTCCCGATCTGTGCAAGCCTACCCTTGACCATGTGGAATTAACCTTTTACAGTGAAAACAGGGTGTAATTCTTCTAACAGTTGACTTTGACCTCTCTCCCCCATAGGAATACATTGCCTGTTGCCCTAACTTCAACCTGATGCCAATGTGGGTTGTGATTGCCATATCAAACTGTCTTCAATGACAACCCATCAGGCCACTACAAGGATTACCTGTGTTGATTTTAAGCTTCCTGGAGCAACCGGAAGTGGTTAAATTGACCCTAAACGTGGTTTTGATTTCACTCCCTGCAGTTAGTGAAAAACACTGCATTCAACCCTTTGTATATCAGTCAGTTCTTAACGTAAAGACTTGAAACTCAGGATTCTGTAAAAGCGTGTCCCAAGGAGGATATATGTTTACTTTCAGCTTCCTGTAATAACAGGAAGTGCCTTCAATTGGTGTCATAGGGGCTGTTACGAAGGGTTAAAAATGTCACATCTTTCCATAATTTCATATATGTGATTAGGCAACCCTCATGAACCGGTACACATTAGAAAACCTGGTTTTTCTCTGTATTTTTTTGCCCTTTTGGGAACCCATACAAATTCAATCTAGGTAGTGGTACGTGTCCATGTGTATTCTAAGATGCCACCTCACCCCTTTATGGTATTCTGAAATGAATATATTTCCAGATTATGGTTGGGGGCCATCTAAAGAGCAACTTATTCAAAGAGCATCTTTCTCTGACATTGTCGGGGCAAGATATTGACATCCAGAGAGGTCCTAGGACAAGGCCCAAAATGAAGCCTGACCTAAATTTAAGGTGCTTTTGGGTGACAGCGGCAGAACCGTTGAAGCTAGAAACACAATTCAACCACAGGAACGTTCCTATGGTCCTCCCGATCTGTGCAAGCCTACCCTTGACCATGTGGAATTAACCTTTTACAGTGAAAACAGGGTGTAATTCTTCTAACAGTTGACTTTGACCTCTCTCCCCATAGGAATACATTGCCTGTTGCCCCTAACTTCAATTGGGGTCATAGGGGCTGTTACGAAGGGTTAAAAATGTCACATCTTTCCATAATTTCATATATGTGATTAGGCAACCCTCATGAACCGGTACACATTAGAAAACCTGGTTTTTCTGAGGTTCAAGCTAAGTACAGTGGCTTGCGAAAGTATTCACCCCCTTGGCATTTTTCCTATTTTGTTGCCTTACAACCTGGAATTAATATGGATTTTTGGGGGGGTTTGTATTATTTGATTTACACAACATGCCTACCACTTTGAAGATGCAGAATATTTTTTGTGTGAGCCACCTTTTGCAGCAATTACAGCCTCTTGGGGTATGTCTCTATAAGCTTGGCACATCTAGCCACTGGGATTTTTGCCCATTCTTCAAGGCAAAACTGCTCCAGCTCCTTCAAGTTGGATGGGTTCCGCTGGTGTACAGCAATCTTTCAGTCATACCACAGATTCTCAATTGGATTGAGGTCTGGACTTTGACTAGGCCATTCCAAGACATTTAAATGTTTCCCCTTAAACCACTCAAGTGTTCCTTTAGCAGTATGCTTAGGGTCATTGTCCTATTGGAAGGTGAACCTCCGTCCCAGTCTCAAATCTCTGGAAGACTGAAACAGGTTTCCCTCAAAAATTTCCCTGTATTTAGCGCCATCCATCATTCCTTCAATTCTGACCAGTTTCCCAGTCCCTACCGATGAAAAACATCCCCACAGCATGATGCTGCCACCACCATGCTTAACTGTGGAGATGGTGTTCTCGGGGTAATGAGAGGTGTTGGGTTTGCACCAGACATAGTGTTTTCCTTGATGGCCAAAAAGCTAAATTTTAGTCTCATCTGACCAGAGTACCTTCTTCCATTTGTTTGGGGAGTCTCCCACATGCCTTTTGGCGAACACCAAACGTGTTTGCTTATTTTTTTCTTTAAGCAATGGCTTTTTTTCTGGCCAGTCTTCCCTAAAGCCCAGCTCTGTGGAGTGTACGGCTTAAAGTGGTCCTATGGACAGATACTCCAATCTCCGCTGTGGAGCTTTGCAGCTCCTTCAGGGTTATATTTGGTCTCTTCGTTGCCTCTCTGATTAATGCCCTCCTTGCCTGGTCCGTGAGTTTTGGCTTGTCAGGTTTGTTGTGGTGCCAGATTCTTTCAATTTAAAAAAAAATGGATTTAATGGTGCTCCGTGGGATGTTCAAAGTTTCAGATATTTTTTTATAACCCAACCCTGATCTGTACTTCTCCACAACTTTGTCTCTGACCTGTTTGGAGAGCTCCTTGGTCTTCATGGTGCCACTTGCATGGTGGTGCCACTTGCTTAGTGGTGTTGCAGACTCTGGGGCCTTTCAGAACAGGTTTATATATACTGAGATCATGTGACAGATCATGTGACACTTAGATTGCACACAGGGCGACTTTATTTAACTAATTATGTGACTTCTGAAGGTAATTGGTTGCACCAGATCTTATTTAGGGGCTTCATAGCAAAGGGGGTGAAAAGATATGCACGCACCACTTTTCCGTAATTTCTTTTTTTTTTCACTTCACCAATTTGGACAATTTAGTGTATGTCCATTCCATGCAATCCAAATAAAAATCTATTTAAACAACAGGTTGTAATACAACAAAATAGGAAAACGCTAAGGGCGATGAATACTTTGCAAGGCACTGCAAGGATATTCATCAATTTCTAGTCTTTCACGCTATTGAGGGGATTTGTCTGGGGGTCATAGCTTAAACATGTCTATGACGATGAGGGGAGATGCATATGTGAGTCTCGAGCTAATCGGACCATGGATATAAGAAGGCTTGCCCTGAACACTTGTAACTTAACTGCACTCCTGACATCATACTTGAGTATTGAGCCAATAGCAGCATCTATATACACTGCAAAAAAAAATTAAGGGAACACTAAAATAACACATCCTAGATATGAATGAATGAAATAATCTTATTAAATACTTTTTTCTTTACATAGTTGAATGTGCTGACAACAAAATCACACAAAAATTATCAATGGAAATCAAATGTATCAACCCATGGAGGTCTAGATGTGGAGTCACACTCAAAATTAAAGTGGAAAACCACACTACAGGCTGATCCAACTTTGATGTAATGTCCTTAAAACAAGTCAAAATGAGGCTCAGTAGTGTGTGTGGCCTCCACGTGCCTGCATGACCTCCCTACAATGCCTGGGCATGCTCCTGATGAGGTGGCGGATGGTCTCCTGAGGGATCTCCTCCCAGACCTGGACTAAAGCATCCGCCAACTCCTGGACAGTCTGTGGTGCAACGTGGCGTTGGTGGATGGAGCGAGACATGATGTCTCAGATGTGCTCAATTGGATTCAGGTCTGGGGAACGGGCGGTCCATAGCATCAATGCCTTCCTCTTGCAGTAACGGCTGACACACTCCAGCCACATGAGGTCTAGCATTGTCTTGCATTAGGAGGAACCCAGGGCCAACCGCACCAGCATATGGTCTCACAAGGGGTCTGAGGATCTCATCTCGGTACCTAATGGCAGTCAGGCTACCTCTGGCGAGCACATGGAGGGCTGTGCGGCCCCCAAAGAAATGCCACCCCACACCATGACTGACCCACCGCCAAACCGGTCATGCTGGAGGATGTTGCAGGCAGCAGAACGTTCTCCACGGCGTCTCCAGACTCTGTCACGTCTGTCACATGTGCTCAGTGTGAACCTGCTTTCATCTGTGAAGAGCACAGGGCGCCAGTGGCGAATTTGCCAATCTTGGTGTTCTCTGGCAAATGCCAAACGTCCTGCACGGTGTTGGGCTGTAAGCACAACCCCCACCTGTGGACGTCGGGCCCTCATACCACCCTCATGGAGTCTGTTTCTGATCGTTTGAGCAGACACATGCACATTTGTGGCCTGCTGGAGGTCATTTTGCAGGGCTCTGGCAGTGCTCCTCCTGCTCCTCCTTGCACAAAGGCGGAGGTAGCGGTCCTGCTGCTGGGTTGTTGCCCTCCTACGGCCTCCTCCACGTCTCCTGATGTACTGGCCTGTCTCCTGGTAGCGCCCTCCATGCACTGGACACTACGCTGACAGACACAACAAACTTTCTTGCCACAGCTCGCATTGATGTGCCATCCTGGATGAGCTGCACTACCTGAGCCACTTGTGTGGGTTGTAGACTCCGTCTCATGCTACTACTAGAGTGGAAGCACCGCCAGCATTCAAAAGTGACCAAAACATCAGCCAGGAAGCATAGGAACTGAGAAGTGGTCTGTGGTCACCACCTGCAGAAACACTCCTTTATTGGGGGGTGTCTTGCTAATTGCCTATAATTTCCACCTGTTGTCTATACCATTTGCACAACAGCATGTGAAATTTATTGTCAATCAGTGTTGCATCCTAAGTGGACAGTTTGATTTCACAGAAGTGTGATTGACTTGGAGTTACATTGTGTTGTTTAAGTGTTCCCTTTATTTTGTTGAGCAGTGTATTAAGAATGGGCTTAGGCCCCATAAAGTTCATAAACAAGATGGGCTTGGCCACCCCACCATCATACTTGAGTCTTTAGCCAACCGCAATATATATATTAGTGTTGGTCTTAGGCACTTATAAAGTCTGTAAGTCACAGATCTAGGATCAGTTGACCTCCATATCGTGTTAACATTAGTCACAAATATCTGACTTCAGTATAGTCTATAGCGGTTTCTTCATTAAGACTTATACAGTGGGGAGAACAAGTATTTGATACACTGCCGATTTTGCAGGTTTTCCTACTTACAAAGCATGTAGAGGTCTGTAATTTTTATCATAGGTACCCTTCAACTGTGAGAGACGGAATCTAAAACAAAAATCAAGAAAATCACATTGTATGATTTAAATTTTTTTTTTGCATTTTATTGCATTAAATAATAATAATAATAATATGCCATTTAGCAGACGCTTTTATCCAAAGCGACTTACAGTCATGCGTGCATACATTTTTTTTTGTGTGTATGGGTGGTCCCGGGGATCGAACCCACTACCTTGGCGTTACAAGCACCGTGCTCTACCAGCTGAGCTACAGAGGACCACAATACATAAGTATTTGATCACCTACCAACCAGTAAGAATTCCGGCTCTCACAGACCTGTTAGTTTTCTTTAAGAAGCCCTCCTGTTCTCCACTCATTACCTGTATTAACTGCACCTGTTTGAACTCGTTACCTGTAAAAAAGACACCTGTCCACACACTCAATCAAACAGACTCCAACCTCTCCACAATGGCCAAGACTAGAGAGCTGTGTAAGGACATCAGGGATAAAATTGTAGACTTGCACAAGGCTGGGATGGGCTACAGGACAATAGGCAAGCAGCTTGGTGAGAAGGCAACAACTGTTGGCACAATTATTAGAAAATGGAAGAAGTTCAAGATGACGGTCAATCACCCTCGGTCTGGGGCTCCATGCAAGATCTCACCTCGTGGGGCATCAATGATCATGAGGAAGGTGAGGGATCAGCCCAGAACTACACGGCAGGACCTGGTCAATGACCTGAAGAGAGCTGGGACCACAG
Source organism: Coregonus clupeaformis (assembly GCF_020615455.1). Taxonomy (NCBI): domain Eukaryota; kingdom Metazoa; phylum Chordata; class Actinopteri; order Salmoniformes; family Salmonidae; genus Coregonus; species Coregonus clupeaformis. Next base: position 196,577 of record NW_025534208.1, on the reverse strand, counting down.
TCTCAAAGAAAACCATTAGTAACACACTACGCCATCATGGATTAAAATCCTGCAGCGCACGCAAGGTCCCCCTGCTCAAGCCAGCGCATGTCCAGGATGCTTTTCTGCAAAGGGGACAGGACGACTGCACTGTATTGAGGGGAGGATGGATGGGGCCATGTATCGTGAGATCTTGGCCAACAACCTCCTTCCCTCAGTAAGAGCATTGAAGATGGGTCGTGGCTGGGTCTTCCAGTATGACAACGACCAGAAACACACAGCCAGGGCAACTAAGGAGTGGCTCCGTAAGAAGCATCTCAAGGTCCTGGAGTGGCCTAGCCAGTCTCCAGACCTGAACCCAATAGAAAATCTTTGGAGGGAGCTGAAAGTCCGTATTGCCCAGCGACAGCCCCGAAACCTGAAGGATCTGGAGAAGGTCTGTATGGAGGAGTTCGCCAAAATCCCTGCTGCAGTGTGTGCAAACCTGGTCAAGACCTACAGGAAACATATGATCTCTGTAATTGCAAACAAAGGTTTCTGTACCAAATATTAAGTTCTGCTTTTCTGATGTATCAAATACTTATGTCATGCAATAAAATGCAAATGAATTACTTAAAAATCATACAATGTGATTTTCTGGATTTTTGTTTTAGATTCTGTCTCTCACAGTTGAAGTGTACCTATGATAAAAAAAAATTACAGACCTCTACATGCTTTGTAAGTAGAAAAACCTGCAAAATCGGCAGTGTATCAAATACTTGTTCTCCCCACTGTAGTTGGCTTATATGTTTGACTTGGTGGAGTGGAGCAGAGAGGGGGATGGGAGGCTGATCATTGATTGGCTGTAGTGTAGGGTGTGTCATACAATGTATCAAAATTCCAACTGCTAGCTCAAATTCTCACTCAAATGTACCACTAATATGAAAATCTTCCACAGACTGTCTTGCAGACTACTATGCACTGACAAAACATTTAGTGTTACAAATCAAAGCTTAACATTAAAATATGTGATTTCAAATGACTAAATTAAGTTCAGACAGGCCTGTTATGTGCTCTCTAACACAAACATAAACTGTGTTGTTGTCAACCTTTTCACAGATCTAGGATCAGGTGACCTCCACAGAATGTTAACATTAGCCACAAATATCTGACTTCTGCAGAGTGCACAAAAGTACCAAACTACCAAAAGTTTCACAGGTCAACACATCTCTGCCCAGGGTTGCCATGTATGCTTTTTTTTGTGGTTTATTGAGGTACTTTGGAAACTTTGCCGCAGGTGAAAAGTTTTGGTCGCTGGGTGCAAGTTTTTATACTACTTCTATATTGCAACTACCAACATGGCATTTAAAAAAATCTATTAATTTCCCTGTAATCTGCTGAAATTGTGCTAGTTTTCAGGCTTTGAAGCAGGTTTTGTTTTGACTTCCTAGAAATTCGTAATTGATCTGGCAAGCCTGTCTCTGCCTTGAGCACAATCACCAGTAAAGTAGCTGGGCAGCACCTTTTTAAGGAAGAGGAGGATGGTTGCAGATGTTTACGTTCATGCAAGAAGGTGAGCTATTAACTAAACTGCTAACCAATATTTTAGCTAAAATTGAATTTGTATTTGGTGTATTGGCAAGCAATGCATGTTCCCGTTGTCTTTATTTTTAATTAATTAATGTTAGCTCACATATGTCTTTCGGTGGAATCCAACATGCATTGACAATGTTGTGTCAGATATACTGCGTCATGACAGATTGAAATTGGTAGGCTTATCCAAACAATTCATACATGTGCAATTGTTACTTTGCATGTTTCTACCTTATACTTATTTACTGCTTGCTAAGGGTTAGCGTGCTAGCTAACGGTTAGCGTGCTAGCGATGCTAACGATACTAGCTTATTTTTTTTTGTATGATGCTAGCTATGGTGGCAAGCTAGCTAATAAGTTTAGCATAATTGGTAAACATGTCTTTGATTCAGAATACATCAATACATTGTGGTTAACCCAATGTTACATGCATTGGAAAATAAAATTGCTAGTGTAACTTGAATTGGTTTACAAGCTAGCTAGAAAAGCCAGTTTCTTTTCATCTGTTTTGTCAAGCTATAGCCTGCATGTGTGCTAAAATATTTAATTAAATCCCCTCATTAAATTAATATATTTAAGTTGCACCTGTTTTTTATAGCCCTTACCCAAAGACCATTTTTTCCCGTTGGAATAATTTGGATGAAAATAAGAAATATGTGAAAGAAAATAAGAAATAAGTGACCAGATTTTGTTATTGAAAAGCATTCACATATGTCCATGCTCCTTATTCCCTACACTCATTTTTAAAGATCAAAAACAAAATGGAAGATAAGAGTCCAGGAACATACAAAGCAACCAATGCGGTATGTTTTAAGGCTTAGCCTATTTTTTCTGCTTCGCCTAGTATTTAGAGTATGCTTGCCTTGCTTTAGCCAAACCACTCATACTGATTCTCTTTTAGTCTATCCATAAAAGCAGATTCAGTTTCAGTTGCATCCAGGAACTTGCATAATCTGCTTATGTTTATACTTGCTTTTTTACCTTGAAAGTAGTCTTAAAAAGGAAATTGTAACAGATGTTTGTTGGACCTCTATTAGTCAATGATATCAGTCATTGGTGTCCCCCAGCCCATCCCCCGATGTTGTGTGCAGAGCAATCTTGTCATTCTATTAAGTCTCAACTATTCTTTTTGTAACTTGTCTTCCTTTACAAAGGCACTGCAGAGGCTAAGAAGACGCATGGAAAATCTGAAGAATCATCATTCAACTTGTGAGGCCAGATTTGAAAAGGAAATTATAAATCCAGAAGCTCAGGTTTGACAATTGTTTAGAGTGAGGATACTGGGGATGGTTGAATCGTTATAATATCCTATTGCCTAATTTGCACATGACTAATATCATTTTATTGTATCCTTAGATGTCAGACACTGAGGTTGCCAGTACCACTGAGGCTGCCAGTACCGCTGGGTCGATAGTCCATGTGTTGGATGATGCACCGCCATTGATCAGAACAGACAGCATATTCGTAAGTGTCATTCAACACCAGCACATACTGTAAGTTCTTGTGAATCAGCTTTGTAAATCAAAGATGGGCAAGTCTGCACTTTCATCCTATATTCATTGTATTATAACAAAAAATCTAAATTAGAGGAGCACAGAGCCATAACTAATCAAAGGGCGGCAGGTAGCTTAGTGGTTAAGAGCGTTGTGCCAGTAACCGAAAGGTCGCTGGTTCTAATCCCCGAGCCGACTAGGTGAAAAATCTGTCGATGTGCCCTTGAGCAAGGCACTTAACCCTAATTGCTCATGTAAGTCGCTCTGGATAAGAGCGTCTACTAAAATGTAAATGTAAATGTAAAATGTGCCGGTGTCCAAATACTTTCTGTGTTATCTGTCTAGTTATCCAATATACTTTTTTTCTTCAATACAGTTGACCAAAGCTATGCTTGGATACAAGACTGATGACTCAATAACCAGCATTGACAACAGTGAAGATGATTATGTCCCAAGGTCATCAGAGGAAGACGATTCCGATGAATTTTCAGAACCAAAGACAAGGGTGGACAGCAGTAAACACGATGATCTAGTCTCAGAGGGAGACAGTTCAGATAAATTAGCGGGTGTCAAGAGAAAGAAGCAATACAAGAAGACTATCAAGAGATGCAGAAGTTCCTCAGAAGAAAACAGCTCAAATGGAGAATCAGAACTCAAGAGAATGAAGCGATACGAAAATACTTATAAGAGATGTACTAGTTCCCCAAAGTCGAACACTAGCAGTGAATCATTGCTTGTAATGAATGTCTCAGAAGTAGATGGATCCAAAAAGTACCACCAAAAAAAGCACTTCTGTCTGTTTTGCGAGCAACCGCAATCCAAAATCGCCCGTCATTTAGAACATAAACATGGGGATGAAATGGAAGTAGCTACTGCACTTCAGTTTGCAAAGAAGTCAAAAGCTAGGAGACTTCAGCTGAATCTCCTTCGCAAGAAGGGGAATCGGGCACACAACATTCAGGCACTTAAAGAAGGAAAGGGGGTTTTGGTACCATGTAAGCAAACAAGTGATGACAAGAGCAATCACCAGGACTATCAGCATTGTTTTGCCTGCCATGGGCTCTTTAAACGCAAATCTATGTGGAGGCATGTGGCAAGGTGCACACTAGCACAAAATGTTCGTAAGGAGATGCCTGGCAAAACCAGAATCCAGGCACTCTGTGCTAGTGCTCAACCGGTTGCTAAAGGAGTCAGCGAGAAGGTCTGGAAACTGGTGAGTAACATGGCTCAAGATGATGTAGCCCATGCAGTAAAAGAAGACAGATACATCTTGGCATTGGGTGAAAAAATGTACAACAAGAAAGGGAGAACCCCTCACAACACCAGCACATTCGTCAAACTTTGCGAGAACTAGGGAGACTCGTGATTAAAGGTAGAAAGGTGACACCACTGAAAAAGATGAAGGATTATATCAACCCACAACACTTCCAATACATCATAAAAGCTGTCAAAGAAGTGACTGGCTTTGATGAAAAGACAAACAAATTTGAAAAAGCAACCTTGGCCACAAAGCTTGGGCAAAGCATCCAGAAAATTGCAGACGTCATGGAGGGTGAAGCTCTTATTACCCAGAATGAAGAAAAGTTTAAGCTAGTCCGAGACCTCCAAGGCATCTACCGTCTTCGCTGGAATGAAATGATCTCTTTTGCTGCATATCGTACACGAACAGAGGAAATGGAACGCACCGCAGCTTATTCCATTAGCAGATGATGTTAAAAAAATGGACATGTACTTAGATGAAAAGCAGAAACAATACTACAACCAACTGTGCGATGAGAAAACCTCAAGAAAATGGAGCAATCTAGCAAAAGTGATACTGGCTCAGATGATTATCTTCAACAGGAAAAGAGAGGGAGAGGTGTCAAAGATGTCTGTGGCAACATTTCACTCCAGGGACAAATCCCCACTTAACAAAGATGTTGCAGTGGCGCTAACAGAGGTTGAGAGACTGCTCTGTGCGCATTTTGAACGCATCGAAACCTGTGGGAAGCGTGGAAGGAAGGTGCCTGTAATCCTCACTCCAGTGATGGTGGAATCTTTAGAGCTGCTTATCAAAGAGCGGTGCTCATGTGGAGTGAGCGAAGGTAATATCTACTTATTTGCCAGGCCAGGATATGATACACATGATGCCAAGTCACCTGAAGCATTGTCATCAACTAAACTACGAAAACAGGTTGGCACCCTCTCCAGAGTGTTACATCCCAATGATACAGAACAGGACCAGTTTGCTGACTTCTTGGGTCATGACATTCGGATTCATCGAAAGTTCTACCGTCTTCCAGAGGGAACGCTTCAGTTGGCAAAAATAAGTAAAATACTGATGGCGTGTGAACAGGGCAGATTGGCAGAGTTCAAGGGGAAAACTCTGGATCAAATAACCATCAGTCCCAGTGGTAAGTTTACCCCCAGTGTTTAGTTTAATGGCAAAATGTTTACACTTTGATTTGTTTTGCGCAGATTTAGCTTGCCTCAATTTACCATTCTTCCTTTGGCTGTCTTTTACAAACTGTTATGTCTGAAGAAATGGATGCTGCAGCCACTGATTGCGCATCAGAGAGTGACTCTGAGAGAGAGGAGTCGTCTGAAAAATCCTATGAAGGAAATCTGACAGGTATGCCTATACCTTACATACACATGGACCTATTCTTAATTATAATGTACTGTTGGAAAATGACATGATTTCCACTGATATTTTCCAGGAGAGATGTCAGCAATTCGGGCCAAACAGCCAATGACCAAGGGAAAGCTGGGACAAAAGAGAGGCCCACACGGTAAGCATGTTTCCTGCTGCCTTCAGTCAGTGCGTTTTCACTCTGTAGTGTCAACCTATGGCTGTACTGTGCTGGTCCAGATCAATTCTGTCCTCATCAGTTAGTGTATTTCCAACCATGCCAGCACAGAACGGTTGAGTTTGGATTGTACACAAGTCAAGACATTAGATCTGGAATTAGTGTGTCAGGATAGATGATAACACAGAAGGATTACCACACTTTAGATTGTTTTTCTTGGAGGTAGGGAACTTGATTTAATACTTATTGCTTTTATTAGAAGGTTTACATTGCAAACAGATTGTTGGGCTTAGATTCCATACAGATTGAGTCTGCCTTGATGTCAGCATTGCACATTCTTCTCTCACACGCTTATCTATGTAGTTATTTAGTTAGGATTGTTAGCTTAACTTCAACACACTCACTGAATATACAGCTGCAACCTTGTAGAGTTAATAGAAAGAGAGGTTCAAGTTCATTGTAGTCATCCTTTTAATTTTTGTAATTTTTTTGTGGCCTAATGTAGTCATGTATAATGCAATCTCTTTCCAAAGGTGCCAAAGGAACAAAAAGGTATTGGTCGACAATAGAGGTGGATGCAGTTGAAGATTCCTTGATGAATTTTATCCGAATGGGAAAAACGCCTGGAAAACAAGACTGTGAGAAATGCATTGCTGCTTCTCCCCAAGCACTAGTAAACAGGGACTGGAGAGCGGTGAAGTTCTATGTACACAACAGAATAATTGCAGATCAGAGAAAATAAGTGTAGACTATGGTTCTGCTCTATCCAGATTTTAATTTCTTATATAGTAGCTACCAACTGAATGTCACTTTTGTTTTCTTTGTGATCTTGGGTTTCTTAGCCTGTATTACATTGGAGAAATTAAAGTCCTTAAATGGTTATTCCTTAGTTCTTAAGGTTCCTGAGAGAACTTCGGTTCTGCTTTATTTGAAGTTCTTATGAATGTTTCATATATACAGTTGAAGTCGGAAGTTTAAATACACCTTAGCCAAATACATTTAAACTCAGTTTTTCACAATTCTTGACATTTAATCCTAGTAAAAATTCCCTGTCTTAGGTCAGTTAGGATCACCACTTTATTTTAAGAATGTGAAATGTCAGAATAATAGTTGAGAGAATGATTTATTTCAGCTTTCATTTCTTTCATCACATTCCCAGTGGGTCAGAAGTTTAGATCCTACCAAATACTAATTGAGTGTATTGCCTTTAAATTGTTTAACGTTTCGGGTAGCCTTCCACAAGCTTCCCACAATAATTTGGGTGAATTTTGGCCCATTCCTCCTGACAGAGCTGGTGTAACTGAGTCAGGTTTGTAGGCCTCCTTGCTCGCACACGCTTTTTCAGTTCTGCCCACAAATATTCTATAAGATTGAGGTCAGGGCTTTGTGATGGCCACTCCAATACCTTGACATTGTTGTCCTTAAGCCATTTTGCCACAACTTTGGAAGTATGCTTGGGGTCATTGTCCATTTCGAAGACCCATTTGCGACCAAGCTTTAACTTCCTGACTGATGTCTTGAGATGTTGTTGGTGTTCTTCGGCTTGCAAGCGTCCCCCTTTTCCTCCAAACATAACGATGGTCATTATGGCCAAATATTTTTGTTTCATCATACCAGAGGACATTTCTCCAAAAAGTACGATCTTTGTCCCCATGTGCAGTTGCAAACCGTAGTCAGACTTTTTATGGTGGTTTTGGAGCAGTGGCTTCTTCCTTGCTGAGCGGCCTTTCAGGTTATGTCGATATAGGACTCGTTTTACTGTGGATATAGATACTTTTGTACCTGTTTCCTCCAGAATCTTCAAGGTCCTTTGCTGTTGTTCTGGGATTGATTTGCACTTTCCGCACCAAAGTACGTTCATCTCTAGGAGACAGAACGCGTCTCCTTCCTGAGCGGTATGACGGCTGCGTGGTCCCATAGTGTTAATACTTGCGTACTATTGTTTGTACAGATGAACGTGGTACCTTCAGGCGTTTGAATATTGCTCCCAAGGATGAACCAGACTTGTGGATGTCAATTTTCTTTTCTTCTGAGGTCTTGGCTGATTTATTTTCATTTTCCCATGATGTCAAGCAAAGAGGCACTGAGTTTGAAGGTAGGCCTTGAAATACATCCACAGGTACACCTCCAATTGACTCAAATGATGTCAATTAGCCTATCAGAAGCTTCTAAAGCCATGACATCATTTTCTGGAATTTTCCAAGCTGTTTAAAGGCACAGTCAACTTAGTGTATGTAAACTTCTGACCCACTGGAATTGTGATACAGTGAATTATAAGTGAAATAATCTGTCTGTAAACAATTGTTGGAAAAATTACTTGTGTCATGCACAAAGTAGATGTCCTAACTGACTTGCCAAAACTATAGTTTGTTAACAAGAAATTTGTGGAGTGGTTGAAAACCGAGGTCACCTTTGGAGTGACTAAGGTTCTCCTGAATACTTCAAGGGTTTTTCAAGTTTGGAAGCCTGCTGATGACTTTGAATGTTACACAAAAATAAAAAACATTTTCCTAAACTATTCATCTGTTACTTGGATATATTGAATCCATTACTGAAATGGTTGTTCCAGTTTAAATACTTTACAGAAAAACTACACTAGAGCCGTTGCGTTGCCATCCGTGTCGCATCATTGTGGCATTCTACCTGCTACACTAGAAACAAACCAAAATCGATTCAAATTTAAACTTGTTACAGTTTTTCTCAATTGCTTACAAACAAATACTGGTACTTGAGACACAATGACCACAACATGTAACTCATGCACCAACCCCCTGAACCAATTCTGCTAAACTACAAGCACAATTCCTGCTTTACACTCAAATTGCAGTTCTACAACACACTCTTTTCAAAACACTACACACAAATCTTTGCATTTGGCACAATTTTCATGCAGAAAATCTCTTGTTTTCACAATGAACACACTGCCATTCAAATATGCACACTGACTCATCACATGGGCAAACACCCGTCACACAGTTTTACAATTAGCAATCAGAGCTTTAGCATAAAAGGGCAACAGGTGAGCTCTTCTGTTTTGGAGCAATGGATGCCAACATTGGAAACAGAGGCAGAGCCAGAGGAGTGAGAGTAAGAGGAGGAGGACGGGGAGGACGAGGACGAGGAAGGCCAAGGACGGTAATCTCTGATGAGATCCGAGCCACTTTGGTTGATCATGTGGTCAACCATGGTCTAACAATGAGGGAGGCTGGGCAAAGAGTACAGCCAACTTTGAGCAGGTGCAGTGGAGCACCGGTTCATCTTCATTGATGAGGTTGGATTCAACCTCACAAAAAGAAGAAAGAGGGGAAGGAATATCATCGGCCAGCGTGCCATTGTTCAAGTCCCTGGCCAGCGCGGAGGGAACATCACAATGTGTGCAGCGATTACCCACCACGGCGTCATCCATCACCATGCTACCCTTGGCCCCTACAACACCGCCCATCTGATCACATTCCTGGACACCCTACACAACACACAAATTCCACCAGATCAGGTAGATGGCCCAGAGCAGCTCAGGTACGTTGTCATTTGGGACAACGTAAGTTTCCACAGGGCTGCTCTGGTTCGTAACTGGTTCACTGCCCACCCACGCTTTTTTAGTTGTTTATCTCCCTCCATATTCTCCATTCCTCAATCCTATTGAGGAATTTTTTTCTGCCTGGAGATGGAAAGTGTATGACCGAAATCCACAAACGCGAATACCTCTTCTCCAAGCTATGGAAGACGATGTGGAGATATAGCAGCTGATGCTTTTCATGGCTGGAATCGCCATGCTAGGCGATATTTCCCCCGCTGCTTGGCCAGGGAAAACATTGCTTGTGATGTGGATGAGGTGCTGTGGCCAGACCGCAACAGAAGAGAGGATGCAGCATTTATTATTTTTACTGTAATTGTATACATTAAATTCTTCTGTTTTGTATGTAAACCACTGTATGTGTAACTTTGTGTTGGTTGGGAATGGGATGTACACTGTGTACATTGTTTTTGTGGGAAAAATGAAATATATTTGTTACACGTGTATTTGTGTGTTCTGAGTATAATAACAATATTCTCAAATATTTTACAACACACTTATGTTTGTACTGTCTGTAGTAATGGCAACACTGAACCAAAAAAAGGCCTAAGTCATTATGATGAATGGAGAATAAGTGTTTTCCGTTCATCATAGTGTTTTACATTGAGCACATCAGTGTTCAACTGGTTCTTATAAATGTCTATTCATATGATGGTTTGTGTGTGTCATTTGAAAACAAAATACCATTTTGATAAGAAATAACATGGTTTTGAATGTAAAGTTTCATTTTACTGGAGAATTGAGGGGTTTTGCCCATTGTGTGTGTGTGTTTTTTGATTTGTGTGTAGAGTTCTGAGAATATGAGGCATGCTTTCAGAAAATGTGTGTAAACAATCGAGAAAAACTGTAATTATTGTACGCTTCCTTTAGGCGCAACGCAGGCAGTTGGATGCTTTCATAGATTTCATAGGCGGCATTCCCTTCATGGCTGATGGCAATGCATTATAATGCAATGTACGGTCTCAATTAGATGGTACAATTTCAAGTGTACTTTTTTCAAGGAGTAAGTCACTTTAAGTGATTTCCTGATTATAGATTTTTTTTCAAACTCATGAGTGTAATTTCTGTGCTCCTATGATGTCTGGAAAGCATAGTCCTCAAAAGGTAGGTATTTAAGAGGGGTCCTTAATTGGTTACAAATACAAGACTGTGTGTGTGTGTGTGTGTGTGTTTGTGTGTGTGTGTACAGTGTGTGTGTATCAAGTGTGTTTGTGTGTCCAGTGTGTGTCAGTATGTGCGTGTGTGTGTCCAGTGTGTGTGTGTGTGTGTCCAGTGTTTGTGTGTGTCCAGTGTGTCAGTGTGTGTGTGTGTGTCCAGTGTGTGTGTGTGTGTGTGTGTGTCTAGTGTGTGTGTGTGTGTGTGTGTGTGTGTATGTCCAGTGTGTCCATTGTGAGTGTGTGTGTGTGTGTCAGTGTTACCATGGTTATTATTTACAGGGACACTGAGTCCCCATGATACCAAACCCTAAACCCTGGATAGAGGGGCTCAGTGAATGTGGAGTGGAATGTGTTCAGGTGGGTCAGTGTGTCAGAGGAGACTCTGTAGAAGGACAGAGTGCCGGCTGGCCAGTCCAGATACACTCCTACTCTGTGGGAGCTGGAGGAGGGGACGTCTATGGTAGTGGACTTATTATTGTGACAGGCAGAGTAACTGTTGTCAGAGCAGAACAGACTCCAGGACTTGTCATTGTGTCCAAGCCAACAGTCATCACCCCATCCTCTCCTGCTGATTCCTTTATATGTCACTCCTATAACAACCCAACTCCCACTCCACTCTACCTCCCAGTAACAGCGCCCAGTCAGACCCTCTCTACACAGCACCTGTCCACAGTCCTCAAATCTCTCTGGGTGATCAGGATACGGCTGCTCCTCTCTCCTACATGTCACCTTTCTGTTCTCCTCAGACAGAGAGAGGAGTCTGTTTACTGTGTTTAGGTCCAGTGTGAGATCACAGACATCTGATGGATGAAACCAGACACAATATTAGAAATCATCATCATTCACATTAGAATGTTAACTCACTTTTCACTAATTCATTTAATGTAGATGTTTCTAGGTATCAAAAGGAGAAGTTAAGGTAACTTGAGACTTGTTGAATGATCATATGTTATACTGTATGGTAATATAAAATACACGTATTCCCATTAATTACACACACACACACACACCTGTATGCATGCATGAACACAAACACACACACACACACACACATCCTGAACACACACATACACACACACTGGATACACACACACACATTTCTAAAGTAACACGAACACGCCACACACACACACACAGACACACACATTGTCAAAGCAACTCTTTGTAAACTTTAGTGTCCCTGATTTGTGCTTCTGTAGAACTACAGCTGATATTTAATATGACCAAGTAAGTAATGATGGTGGTCTTTGACTTTGACTTCACTTGAATTAAGACTTATTCTTAGTCATATTCTTCCCAGCAGTCAACACTCACATTTTCTAAGTCCAGGTTTCATTCTGTTCTCTCCACCATGTTCCACACTGTAGCGGTAAGCAGAAGAACAGACAGTCATTGAGGGATACACCTGAACTCACACACACACACACACACACACACAAACACACACTGGACACACACACAAACACACAGTCAGCATATACCTTTGTCCAAGTGTGTGTGTGTGTCCAGTGTGTGTGTGTGTGTGTGTGTGTTTCCTTTTGTGTGTGTGTGTGGGGGCCAGTGTGTGAGTGTGTTTGTGTGTGTTTGTTTGTCCAGTGTGTGTGTGTGTCCAATGTGAGTGTGGGTGTGTCCAGTGTGTGTTTGTGTGTCCAGTGTCTGTGTGTGTGTGTGTGTGTGGGTGTCCAATCTGTGTGTGTGTCCAGTGTGTGAGTGTGTGTGTGTTTCCTTTGTGTGTGTGTGTCCAGTGTGTGTGTGTGTGTGTGTGTGTGTGTGTGTCCAGTGTGTGTGTTTGTCCAGTGTGTGTGTTTCCAGTGTGTGTGTGTTTCCTTTTTGTGTGTGTGTGTGTGGGGCCAGTGTGTGTGTGTGTTTGTGTGTGTTTGTTTGTCCAGTGTGAGCGTGTGTCCAGTGTGTGTGTGTGTCCAATGTGAGTGTGTGTGTGTCCAGTGTGTGTGTGTGTGTGTGTGTGTGTGTGTGTGTATGTCCAGTGTGTGTGTGTGTGTGTGTGTGTGTGTGTGTGTGTGTGTGTCCAGTGTGTGAGTGTGTGTGTGTGTGTGTGTGTGTGTGTGTGTGTGTGTGTGTGTGTGTGTGTGTGTGTGTGTGTGTGTGTGAGTGTGAGTGAGTGTGTGTGTCCAGTGTGTGAGTGTGTGTGTGTTCAGTGTGTGTGTGTGTGTGTGTGTGTGTGTGTGTGTGTTCAGTGTGTGTGTGTCCAGTGTGTGTGTGTGTGTGTGTTTTTGTCCATTGTGTGTGTTTATGTCCACACTGGACCCCCCCACACACACACTCGACACACACACACACACACACACACAGGCACACACACACACTGACACACACACACACACACACACACACACACACACACACACACACACACACTGGACACACACACACGACACACACACACTGGACACACACACACACCGACAGACAAACACACAAACAGTGGACACACACTCACACACACACACTCACACACTGGACAGACAAACACACAAACAGTGGACACACACTCACACACACACACACACTGAACACACACACAAAACACACATTGGACCCACACACACACACACAGGACCCACACACACACACACATTGGACACACACACACATTGGACACACACACACACACACACAGTCTTTATATAACTTTGTCCAAGTGGTGGTCAGAATGTTTGTCTTAACTAGCCTGATAACTCCAACATGTCTGATATGAACATTGACATAAACCCTCTACATACTTGAGTTTCTCCAGTCTGCAGTGTGGATCCTCCAGTCCAGCAGAGAGCAGTCTGACTCCTGAGTCTCCTGGGTGATTGTAGCTCAGGTCCAGCTCTCTCAGGTGTGAGGGGTTTGACTTCAGAGCTGAGACCAGAGAAGCACAGCCTTCCTCTGTGACTAGACAGCCTGACAGCCTGCAAAGAGTCAAATCATATTAAAACCACACTGCTATTCTTTGGTGGTGAAAATAGTGGCAGTATCTTTTTTCAAAATGTTCAGATACATCAGTGTCCTGAAACCTGCCATATCTATTCATAAATTAATGAATGTTTCATATGAGGTGACAGTAAATAATGTCACCTTTTATTTGAGGGTATTTTAATACATATCTGTTTCACTGTTTAGAAATGAAAGCACTTTATGTATCTAGTCCCCCACTTTTGAAGAAGTCATACGTTTTTTGATAAATTCACTCATAGTGTATTAAAGTAGTCAAAAGTTTAGTATTTGGTCCCAAACTCGTTGGTTGCATTTGCAGTTTGTTTTGGTTGTGTTTTGGGTTATGTTTTGCCCGATAGTAACTGAATGGTGGATGATGACTGGAGTAATCTTCTGTCTAAGTGAGTAGATAACATGTTTCTAAACACTACTAAATTAATCCCTGATGATGACATGATTAAGAAAAATCATGAATGAATCATGAATAATAATGAGTGAGAAAGTTACAGAGGCTACAACAAAACATGCTAACCTCTCACCATTACCAATAACAGAGGGGGTATGATCCTTGTTCCTCTGTAACTTTCTCATTCATCATCATTCACGATTCATTCATGATTATTCATAATCATGGTAGCGTCCACATGAATGTAGAAGTGTTCAGAAACATCTTCTATTCTTACTGACAATACAAGTGAAGTGACTCCAAAATGACAGGACATTATTCACCATTCAGTTTCTATTTGGAAAAACATCATCCAAAACACAACCAAGACAAACTGCAAATGCATTCAACAAGTTTGTAGAATCACAAGCTTGATGTAATCACTGCAGGTAAGGAATATGGGACCAAATACTAAACTTATGACTACTTTAATACAATATAAGTGAATATGTCCAAATAATTCCGACATATACAAATGGGAGAAATAGATCCATAAAGTGATTTCATTTTTAAACAGTAACACAGATATGTATGAAAATACTCTCAAATAAAAGGTGACATTCTGTACTGTTGCCTAATATGAAACATTCCATCTCAAATCCAAAATGCTGGAGCATAGCACCAAATGTAAAACTGTAAGCTTCACTGTCCAAACACATATGGTGTGGACTATGTGTGCCTGGTAAACACACGTGGATCTGGTGAACAGTTATCACTTGTTGACCAACTACAGGAATCCTGACCTCAGAGTCTCCAGTTTACAGTGGGGATTCCCCAGTCCAGCAGAGAGCAGCTTCACTCCTGAATCCTTCAGGTCATTGTTACTCAGATCCAGCTCTCTCAGGTGTGAGGGGGTTTGTCTTCAGAGCTGAGACCAGAGAAGCACAGCCTTCCTCTGTGACTAGACAGCCTGACAGCCTGCAAAGAGTCAAATCATAAGAAAACCACACTGCTAATCTTTGGTGGTGAAAATAGAGTGGCAGTATATTTTTTAAAAATTTTCAGATACCGTATTTTCCGCACTATAAGTCGCACTGGACTATAAGCCGCAGGTGTTTTAATGTTTAATTACCATATGTAAGGGTTCGTGCACAAAGGGGATTGTCGGGAAAGAGATGGCTGCTTGAGGAAGCTCCCATTTATTAATATTTCAACAAACAAGTTGCATATTTTTATAACGTATTCTAGCAAAATTAGTTAATAGCGTCACAATCATTTAACCACTTAACTTTGGTTATTTTTGAAAAACCTTGAAAAAGTGTGCACATCTTTGAATATTTATCTACATTATAGCCTACAGTAGACCATAACAAAAAACAAAGCTTACAGCGCTTGACGAGGCAATATCAATGGCTAAATTAAATGTGTTTTTTTAAAGTGCAAAATAAAGTGCCTGTAACACGACAGTAAGCGCGTAAGCCTAAAGTTGCAGCAACACGGCTGCTTAAAATATACGGTAATCAGCCTACCAGAAAAGTCATTAATCCTCGTCTTCATCTTTTAGGCTAAGGTGCAGTACACGGCTGTAACCAGAAAAGTCAAGTCATTAATCCTCATCTCCGTCTTCTTCCTGCGTACTAAAACCACTAAAGTCCTCATCTTCAGTGTCGGAAAGCTGAACAGGCTCAGGGTGGCTTCGTCAGCCACTCATCTCTCCTTCGTTGACGCTCTCAAAACCAACGAACTCCTCTTCGTCACTGTCGGAATCGAACAGCCTCTGAAGGGCCTCAGCTGTGGCGGCGTCCTCCTCTTCATCACGCAGCAGTCCAGCCTTTCGAACCCGTTAATGATCGTGGATGTTTTGACACTCCTCCATGCTATCAGGATCCACTCTCAAACTTGAGTGAAAGTTGCTTTTCGCATGCGACCAGTTTTGGTGAATGATTTATCGCCGCTAGTCATCCACGCCTCCCACTGAACGCGTAGTGCCACTTTGAACGCACGATTGACACTGATGTCGAGTGGCTGCAGATGCTTCGTTGTGCCCCCAGGAATCACAGCTGGAATGGAGTTTGTGCTCTTGATGGCTGCTTTCACATAATCCGTTATATGGGCCCTCATGCTGTCCAAAACGAGCAAAGCTTTTTTTGGGCGAAAGAATCCTCCAGGGCGCTTGACGTAGCACTCATTCAGCCACTCATTCATTACGCTTTCCATCATCCACCCTTTCTTGTTGACTTTAAAGGAGATGCCATTCAATATTTTCTATTTTCATTTCGGTGGCGACTGTTTCAGCTTTCAGTCGGATCTGCACGGTGGAAACACCTCGGCCGTCTGCTCTCTGTGTGTTCACCCAATCTTCAAGAAAGTCTTCAAGTTCGGGCCATCTGCTTTTATTACCTCTGAAAGCTTATTTTGACTTTTTGCATTGAGACAGTTCTTCCCGCTGGCGTCTCCAACGTCTCACCATTGACTCATTGATGCCAAGGCTACGTGCAGCAGCTCTATTTCCTTCTTTTACAGCCAGATTGACTGCCTTTAACTTAAAAGCTGCATCATATGCATTTCTACGTTTGTTTTCCATAATGAGGGTTTGTGCATGAAAACTTCCTTTGCACAAACTGTCTTGCTCTCGTAATGTCTGTCTGTCTTGCTCTCGTTCTGTCTCTCGTACCACTCTCGGTTCCACTTTTACTTTTGCGCGCTACCTGTCTCACTCTTTTCCGGCCTCCAGCTTTTCCTGCTGGAGCCCGCCACTAAAGGTGGGGGGCGCGGACCGGTCATAGAGCCCATAGAGTTAAAGTTGGTGGACTGTAACCTGTAAAATCCATAGATTTAGGAGGTCTTCTAGTGGCCGTTAGCTGTAAAAATCCATAGATTAGCCGCACCGTTATATAAGCTGCAGGGTCGAAAAATGGGAAAAAAGGCGCGGCTTATAGTCCGAAAATGACGGTAGATAGTATTGAGTATACAGTCCACACCATATCTATTTTGACAGTGAAGCTAACATTTTAAATGTGGCTCTATACTCCAGCATTTTGGATTTGAGATCAAATGTTTCATATGAGGTGACAGTATATAATGTCACCTTTTATTTTAGGGTATTTTCAGACATATCTGTTTCACTGTTTAGAAATGAATCACTTTATGTATCTAGTCCCCTTATTTGAAGAAGTCTAAAATATTCTGACCAACTAACTTATAGTGTATTAAAGTAGTCAAAAGTTTAGTATTTGGTCCCAAACTCGTTGGTTGCATTTGCAGTTTGTTTTGGTTGTGTTTTGGGTTATGTTTTGCCCGATAGTAACTGAATGGTGGATGAAGACTGGAGTAATTTTCTGTCTATATAACATATATATATATGTTTCTAAACATTACTAAATGAATCCTGATGATGCCATGATTAAGAAAAATCATGAATGAATCATGAAAAATAATGAATGAGAAAGTTACAGAGGCTACAACAAAACATGCTAACCTCTCACCATTACCAATAACAGAGGGGGTATGATCCTTGTTCCTCTGTAACTTTCTCATTCATCATCATTCACCATTTATTAATGATTATTCATAATCATGGTAGCATCCACATGAATGTAGAAGTGTTCAGAAACATCTTCTATTCTTACTGACAATACAAGTGAAGTGACTCCAAAATGACAGGACATTATTCACCATTCAGTTTCTATTTGGAAAAACATCATCCAAAACACAACCAAGACAAACTGCAAATGCATTCAACAAGTTTGTAGAATCACAAGCTTGATGTAATCACTGTGGGTAAGGAATATGGGACCAAATACTAAACGTATGACTACTTTAATACAATATAAGTGAATATGTCCAAATTATTAAGACTTTTTCAAATGGGATAACTAGATACATAAAGTGCTTTCATTTCTAAATGGTAATATATTAGGGGTGTAACGATTCGTTTTAACAACGATTCGATTTGTATCACGATTCGTGGTTGTCGATACGATTCAAGGACGATATTGGTTCATTTAGAACGATACGATCCGAAACGATTCAGTGACTTGAAATCGATTCAGTAACCTTTTAGCCAAAAATTCAACCAGTGTGACTGAAATAAATACCTGGTAACCAGTTGCATTTTAATGGCTGGCTATAGTCTTGATATTTTTAACAGTGTTTCATTACTCCATGCAGACCATCTGGTATTATGAAACTTACCAAAAAGTCTCACAAGTCCGTCTGTTATGGCCTGTGCGGTTCGGTCAGCACCCAATTCAATCAGTCCAATAAAGTCCAAGTAAACTCTCCGTTGCTGGACACAGACACAATGTAAACTATTTCCTGCTCAGTTTTTGTGATGTCCTCAGATCCATCAAAAAACATTCAGTAAATGAACATCCTCAGAATAGGAAGACATGGGACGTGCGTGTTTAGCTTTATGGAAAGAGAAAAATATTAAACAGAGCTTGCCGCTGTTCTTCATTCAGCTTTGCGACTGGACATTTATTCTCGGCTAGCTTTTAGCAATGGCTTGCACCACATTCGTGTGCTCCTTGCTCTTTTCATGTTTGTCAAATAAAGGATGCTTGAAATTCTTTGAGCGTTTATAAAATGCACCTGTTTTGTCTGCTAGATGTGGATTTGAGCGGCAAATCTTGCACCACATTTCAGTGCGCTCATCGTTAGCTTCAAGCCACTTTTCCGAAAAAAGTATTTTCTTCGGCTCTGGCTCCAGTTGGCGTTTCTTTGTAGGTGGCGAAACGCAAAAGAAGCTTCTTAATGTCTGTTGCTTTTGGACATCCCTGACAGTAGTTGACAAGCAACATGTCATGTGTAAGGTTAGATGAGAAGATCGGTCAAGTACGCAAAGGCGCGTAGTAACACAAGTGGCATTACGCATTCCTTATTTTTTGTCGCGCTTGTGTATCTGCGTACCAGTTATGTGCACCCCTGCATATAAAGTCTGACGTGCTTAAATCCAATGGCTTATTTCCTAGTATCGATACAATCGATTTATTACATTTTAAAACGATGTTAGATCGATATATGTTGTCCAAAAGGCCAACTTGCCGAGCACAGATCGATGTAGTTGGATCATATGAATATAAATCGATACATCGATGTAGTAGATGGATCGTTACACCCCTATAATATATACATATATATATATATATATATATATATATACATACATATATATATATATATATATATATATATATATATATATATATATATATATATATATATATATATATATATATGAATACCTTTAAATAAAAGGAGACATTCTGTACTGTTGCCTAATATGAAACATTATATCTCAAATCCAAAATGTTGTAGCATAGCACCACATTTTTAACTGTAAGCTTCACTGTCCAAACACATATGGTGTGGACTATGTGTGCCTGGTAAACACATGTGGATCTGGTGAACAGTTATCACTTGTTGACCAACTACAGGAATACTGACCTCAGAGTCTCCAGTTTACAGTGGGGATTCCCCAGGACAGCAGAGAGCAGCTTCACTCCTGAATCCTTCAGGTCATTGTTACTCAGGTCCAGCTCTCTCAGGTGTGAGGGGTTTGACTTCAGAGCTGAGACCAGAGAAGCACAGCCTTCCTCTGTGACTAGACAGCCTGACAGCCTGACAAAGAGTAAAATCATATTAAAACCGCACTGACATTCTTTGGTGGTGAAAATATATTTTTTCAACATTTTCAGATACATCAGAGTCCTGAAACCTGCCATATCTTTTCATAAATGTATATATACAGTACCAGTCAAAAGTTTGAACACACCTACTCATTCAAATTTTTGTTTAGTGTTTTAAAAACTATTTTTTACATTGTAGAATAATAGTGAAGACATCAAAACTATAAAATAACACATATGGAATCATGTAGTAACCAAAAAAGTGTTAAACAAATGTTCTATATTTTATTTTGTAGATTCTTCAAATAGCCACCCTTTGCCTTGATGACAGCTTTGCACACTCTTGCCATTCTCTCAACCAGCTTCATGAGGTAGTCACCTGGAATGCATTTCAATTAACAGGTGTGCCTTCTTAAAAGTTAATTTGTGGAATTTCTTTAATTCTTAATGCGTTTGAGCCAATCTGTTGTGTTGTGACAAGGTAGGGGGGTATACAGAAGATAGCCCTATTTGGTAAAAGACCAAGTCCATATTATGTCAAGAACAGCTCAAATAAGCAAAGAGACATCACAGTCCATCATTACTATAAGACATGATGGTCATTCAATAAGGAACATTTCAAGAACTTTTAAAGTTTCTTCAAGTGCAGTCGCAAAAAACATCAAGCGCTATGATGAAACTGGCTCTCATGAGGACCGCCACAGGAATGGAAGACCCAAAGTTACCTCTGCTGCAGAGGATAAGTTCATTAGAGTTACCAGCCTCAGAAATTGCAGCCCAAATAAATGCATCACAGAGTTCAAGTCACAGACACAGTTCAACATCAACTGTTCAGAGGTGACTGTGTGAATCAGGCCTTCATGGTCGAATTGCCTCAAATAAATCACTACTAAAGGACCCCAATAAGAAGAAGAGACTTGCTTGGGCCAACAAACACGGGCAATGACATTACACAGGTGGACATTTGTCCTTTGGTCTGGAGTCCAAATTGGAGATTTTTGGTTCCAACCGCTGTGTCTTTGTGAGAAGCGGTGTGGGTGAACGGATGATCTCGGCATGTGTAGTTCCCACCGTAAAGCATAGAGGAGGAGGTGTTATGGTGTGGGGGTGCTTTGCTGGTGACACTGTCTGTGATTTATTTAGAATTCAAGGCACACTTAACCAGCATGGCTACCACAGCATTCTGCAGCAATACGCCATCCCATCTGGTTTGGGCTAAGTGGGACTATCATTTGTTTTTCAACAGGACAATGACCCAACACACTTCCAGGCTGTGTAAGGGCTATTTGACCAAGAAGGAGAGTGATTGAGTGCTGCATCAGATGACCTGGCCTCCACAATCCCCCGACCTCAACCCAATTGATATGGTTTGGGATGAGTCGGACGGCAGAGTGAAGGAAAAGCAGCCAACAAGTGCTCAGCATATGTGGGAACTCCTTCAAGACTGTTGGAAAAGCATTCCAGGTGAAGCTGGTTGAGACAATGCCAAGAGTGTGCAAAGCTGTCATCAAGACAAAGGGTGGCTATTTGAAGAATTTCACATTTCAAATATATTTTCAATTGTTTAACACTTTTTTGGTTACTACGTGATTCCATATGTGTTATTTCATAGTTTTGATGTCTTCACTATTATTTTACAATGTAAAAAATTGTAAAAATAAAGAAAAAACCTTGAATGAGTAGGTGTGTCCAAACTTTTGACTGGTACTGTATATAAATGAATGAATGTATCATTATTAACAGTAGATAACATATTTCTAAACACTACTAAATTAATCTTTGCGTGTGTGTGTGTGTCCAGTGTGTGTGTATGTCCAGTGTGTGTGTGTGTGTGTGTGTGTGTGTGTGTGTCCAGTGTGTGTGTGTGTGTGTGTGTGTGTGTGAGTGTCCAGTGTGTGTGTCCTGTGTGTGTGTGTCCAGTGTGTGTGTTCATTGAGTGATACAGGAATACTGACCTCAGAGTCTCCAGTTTACAGTGGGGATTCCCCAGTCCAGCAGAGAGCAGCTTCACTCCTGAATCCTTCAGGTCATTGTTACTCAGGTCCAGCTCTCTCAGGTGTGAGGGGTTTGACTTTAGAGCTGAGACCAGAGAAGCACAGCCTTTCTCTTTGAATCCACAGCCTGACAGCCTGCAAAGAGTAAAATATTTTTCAAATCACACTGCTATTCTTTGGTGGTGAAAATAGTGGCAATATATTTGTTCAACATTTTCAGATATATCAGTGTCCTGAAACCTGCCATATATATTCATAAATGAATGTATCATTATTAGAAATGACACATTATCATAATATTGCTTGTAGAGAGAAAAATATAAAAGAACAAATATTTGAGTAGACTGACCAGACCAATTTAAAAGCAGTATCAACCAAAGACAGACAGTGAGGTATCAGATTTAGATTGTATTGAGTATACAGTCCACACCATATCTATTTTGACAGTGAAGCTAACATTTTAAATGTTGCTCTGTACTCCAGCATTTTGGATTTGAGATCAAAGTTTCATATGAGGTGACAGTATATAATGTCACCTTTTATTTTAGGGTATTTTCATACATTTCTGTTTCACCATTTAGAAAAATAAAAGCACTTTGCGCATCTAGTCCCCCTATTTGAAGAAGACATAAGTATTCTGACCAATTCACTTATAGTGTATTAAAGTTGTTCAAAGTTTAGTATTTTGTTCCAAACTCGTTGGTTGCATTTGCAGTTTGTTTTGGTTGTGATTTGGGTTATGTTTTTCCCAATAGTAACTGAATGGTGGATGATGACTGGAGTAATTTTCTATCTAAGTGAGTAGATAACATGTTTCTAAACACTACTAAATTAATCCAGATAATGCCTTGATTAAGAAAAATCATGAATGAATCATGAATAATAATGAATGAGAGAGTTACAGAGGCTACAACAAAACATGCTAACCTCTCACCATTACCCTCAAATAAAAGGTGACATTCTGTACTGTTGCCTAATATGAAACATTCTATCTCAAATACAAAATGCTGGAGTATAGCACCAAATTTAAAACGGTAAACTTCACTGTCCAAACACATATGGTGTGGACTATGTGTGCCTGGTAAACACATGTGGATCTGGTGAACAGTTATCACTTGTTGACCAACTACAGGAATACTGACCTCAGAGTCTCCAGTTTACAGTGGGGATCCCCCAGTCCAGCAGAGAGCAGCTTCACTCCTAAATCCTTCAGGTCATTGTTACTCAGATCAAGCTCTCTCAGGTGTGAGAGGTTTGACTTCAGAGCTGAGACCAGAGAAGCACAATCTCCCACTGTAATTTGACAGCCTGACAGCCTGCAAAGAGTAAAATCATATAAAAACCACACTGCTATTCTTTGGTGGTGAAAATAGTGGCAGTATATTTTTTCAACATATTCAGATATATCAGTGTCCTGAAACCTGCCATATCTATTCAAAAATTAATGTATCATTATTAGAAATGACAAATTATCAAAGTATTGCTTGTAGAGAGACAAATATAAAGTACAAATATTTCAGTAGACTGACCAGAGCAGTTTAAAAAGCAGTATCAATCAAAAGACAGACAGTGAGGTATCAGATTTAGATTGTATTGAGTACACAGTCCACACCATATCTATTTTAACAGTGAAGCTAACATTTTAAATGTGGCTCTATACTCCAGCATTTTGGATTTGAGATAAAATGTTTCATATGAGGTGACAGTATATAATGTCACCTTTTATTTGAGGGTATTTTTATACAAGTATGTTTCAACATTTAGAAAAATAAAAGCACTTTTTGTATCTAGTCCCCCATTTGAAGAAGTCATAAGTATTCTGACCAATTTACTTATAGTGTATTAAAGTAGTTCAAAGTTTAGTATTTTGTTCCAAACTCGTTGGTTGCATTTGCAGTTTGTTTTGGTTGTGTTTTGGGTTATGTTTTGCCCAATAGTAACTGAATGGTTGATGACTGGATTCATCTTCTGTCAAAGTGAGTAGGTAACATGTTTCTAAACACTACTAAATTAATCCTGATGATGCCATGATGAAGACAAATCATGAATGAATCATGAATAATTATGAGTGAGAAAGTTACAGAGGCTACAACAAAACATGCTAACCTCTCACCATTACCAAGAACAGAGGGGGTATGATCTTTGTTCCTCTGTAACTTTCTCATTCATCATCATTCATGATTCATTCATGATTATTCATAATCATAGTAGCATCCACATGAATGTAGAAGTGTTCAGAAACCATCTTCTATTCTTACTTACAGTGATGTGACTCCAAAATGACAGGACATTATTCACCATTCAGTTTCTATTAGGAAAAACATAATCCAAAAACACAACCAAGTCAAACTGCAAATGTATTCAACAAGTTTGTAGAATCACAAGCTTGATGTAATCACTGTGGGTAAGGAATATGGGACCAAATACTAAACTTATGACTACTTTAATACAATTTAAGTGACTATGTCCAAATTATTAAGACTTTTCAAATGGGAGAACTAGACACATCAAGTGTTTTCATTTCTAAACAGTAACACAGATATGTATGAAAATATCCTCACATAAAAGTGACATTCTGTTCTGTCGCCTAATATGAAACATTCTACCTCAAATCCAAAATGCTGGAGCATAGCACCAAATGTAAATCTGTAAGCTTCACTGTCCAAACACATATGGTGTGGACTATGTGTGCCCTGGTAAACAGACGTGGATCTGGTGAACAGTTATCACTTGTTGACCAACTACAGGAATACTGACCTCAGAGTCTCCAGTTTACAGTGGGGATTCCCCAGTCCAGCAGAGAGCAGCTTCACTCCTGAATCCTTCAGGTCATTGTTACTCAGATCCAGCTCTCTCAGGTGTGAGGGTTTTGACTTCAGAGCTGAGACTAGAGAAGCACAGCCTCCGTCTGTGACTAGACAGCCTGACAGCCTGCAAGAATAAAATCCTATTAAAATCACACTGCTACTCTTTCGTGGTGAAAATATGTTTGTTCAACATTTTCAGATACATCAGAGTCCTGAAACCTGGAATATCTATTCATATATGCATATACAGTTGAAGTTGGAAGTTTACATACACTGTAGTATCTGAACATTCCAGAACTTGGCTCTGCTTGCGGAAACATCTGGAAAGTATTACTATAGGGGCCCCCTAAAACAGTCTGCTATGTAGAGGCCAGGGATTGGTCTATCTAAAACCACCCATATTATGTTACATAGGATATAAATACCATGTTTTTGAACAAAGGACGGAGAGAATAACATATTAGAGATTGGGTCAGTTGTTCTCCAGATGTCTGCAGGAATCTGTAAATTGATACTGTAATCTTTGATGTAATAAACCATTATAATCAAGGACAGTGTCAGCGGATTTCTTGTCATCACAGCATATCAGCATCGTTGTCTCGACACCACAGAATGGCGACGAGGATCTTTGGGACGTGTTGCGTCTCTCCAGCGTTCCATTCATGGGCTACGAAGTGACTCCAGCTCAAGACGCCGGCAGACTTTCTCTACAAACTTTGGGCGCTGGTCAGTTCGTGTGCTTGTGTGTGTGTGTGCGTTGGGGGGGATGTACTGTTTTTGGACCAAAGGATTGACAGCCGTCCCATATAGTTGGGAACAACGCAAACAAGGGGGAGTGTCTATAGGAATTGTTAACACTGGGCACACGGATATTTGGCTTGAATAAAATTTAAAGGAGTGTCCAGGGATAGCATGAAGGAATAAGGCCAGGAAATAAGGAAAAAGTATACTTTTAGGACGTCGCTGATCTATGGAAGCCCTCAACCGAGGCGATCATTAGGATGGGCCGAAAATCCTGAAAACTCACTAGGTTGATTTTTAAGGTCAGTTCTGGGAACTGGAGTTTGTAGAAGATACATTCCATTGTAAGTTACCTCTCGACATATAGTTGACGAGGTATGTGTTCAAGTAACCTCTCATTGAATATCTGCAACTCGAGGTAGCAGAAATGTAGGAAGAAACAATGAGAAATAAGGAGTGACGGTAGCATGCTTAGTGTATTGTATGAATGGATGCATTCCTCTTGAATTGTGTGTGTGGGGGAAAAAATTATAATAAAATAAAGACGTCTCCTGTTTCAGATGTTATGATGAGATTTATGTTAGAGATATATACAGTGGGGGAAAAAAGTATTTAGTCAGCCACCAATTGTGCAAGTTCTCCCACTTAAAAAGATGAGAGAGGCCTGTAATTTTCATCATAGGTACCACGTCAACTACTATCCAGAAAATCACATTGTAGGATTTTTAATGAATTTATTTGCAAATTATGGTGGAAAATAAGTATTTGGTCACCTACAAACAAGCAAGATTTCTGGCTCTCACAGACCTGTAACTTCTTCTTTAACCCTTGTGCTTTGCTGGAAAAAAATGACATCCATTATGTTACGGGTCAAATTGACCCGCACAGTTTAAACACACTCAAGACAGTCAAAGAATTAAGTAAAAACAGAAACAACTTTATTTTGTCTTATCAGACATTTCAGAAAGAAGAAATACAATACTTTTTATTTTTTTAAACAATATTTAAGAACTATTTGTTAAACATATTTCCTTTCTCACAAACAAGATTTTTCAGTTTCCCCCAAGTAGGTTTTCCCCCCTATTGGTCCATATTATCCCTTCAGTCTTTCTCTCTACATGTTGAACACAATGTGTGTGTGTGCTTTCTGCAGATGTATTTATTGCATTCTACACAAGTGGTGCTTGTTTTACTGTCTTGTCGAGGGGGCAGAGCTGGCATCTTTTCCGTTTCTTGCCACTGCCTGTATCCACTGGATCCATTTCTGGTTGATTGGAGGCATGTGTTGATGGTCCAGCTTGAATTTTCTGGACGGCAGATGCAGCTGCTGTCGACCGAGGAGGCCGGACTCTCCTCTGGATCTTGGGAGTGATGAGAGCTTTGCCGAGCTCCTCTAGGAAAAGCCGGCGTCGGTACAATTTGCCACCATTCCATTGCTGGTTGATTTCAGTCCACAGGACATAGGCATTGTAAGCAGACACATCCACAATGTTGTAGAAAATCACCAAAGGCCAGCGGGCAGTCATGCGCTGACAACTATATGTTGCTGTGACTTTATCCAAATTGTCAACTCCTCCTTTGGTGGAATTGTAGTCCAGTATTATTTGTGGCTTGATGTCCTCTCTTGCACTCAGCGATGCATCTTTGTGCATTGTGCTCATTACAAGAACATTCTTGTTCTTCTTTGGGCAGTATGAAACAACAGTTGCATTTTTCAGAGAAAGCAAATTTAGAGGAATGCACAGTTCTGCCCTGCATTTTCAGAAGCTCACTGGGAAGTTCAGGTTTGTTTTTTCTGATTGTTCCAACCATGGTCAGCTTTCTCTTCTGTAGTTCAACACCAAGGCGGTAGGATGTGAAGAAGTTGTCACACGTGATGTTATGACCTTGCAGCCCTTCACTCATGTCCAGCACCACCCGCATTCTCTGGTTTTTCTCAGGCACTCCGCCGGGTGGCTTCCCAGTGTAAACTTGCATATTCCATGCATAGCTTGATGTGGCATCACATGCTGCCCATATTTTGATGCCATATTTTGCAGGCTTGTTTGGCATATACTGTCTGAAGGGACAACGTCCTCTGAATGGAACAAGGCGTTCATCAACTGTAACATGAGGACTGGGATTGTACAGTAACGGTAGAATTTCCACCCATTTATCCCATACATCTCTGATTGCAGCTAGTTTGTCTCTTTCACGTCGACCCGGTCTGGTATCACGGTTATCAAAGCGAATCACCCGAGAAATTATGTGGAATTCTTGTAGAGACATTGTTGCCCGAAATATTGGCCTTCCATTCTCTTCATTCCACAGGCTGGCCGTTGCTTCTCCGTTTGACCGGTAGACTCCAGCTAATATGAGCAATCCAATGTATGCATGCAAGTCAATCCGATCCAGTGGCTTCCAGTTCTCTTGAAACACACGGCTCCCCTCCAAGTTGGTCATGTCCAGAACAATCTTCTCTATTGCTTGGGGTAAAAAAGAGCTCAAAAGCTGATTGTATGTCATGGACTCGAGTGACAGCAAATCGTGTAGGTCCTGGAACCATTTTTATTACATTGGAAGCTGAGAGTCTACCTTGACCTCGTTGTGGTGACGGTGACCATTCAATATGACCATCTTTAGACTTCCATGTCTTCTCTTCTCTTGATGATGCTTGTTGCATGCTCTGTCTCTCATCTGATGTAGGGGATGGTACGGCAGACTCCTCCTCTGAATCCTCTTCAATGAAGACAAAATCTGGATCATCAACAGCATTGTCCTCTATCTCTGAAATATCCTCTGTCTCTGAAACCTCTTCTTCTTTTTCACTGTCACAGTCCAGAATTTGTGATAAGACTTCATTGATTGAAAATCTTTTGGAGCTCATTTTTGAGTGTCTGTGTCAGGGACCTGCTGCTCTCACACTGAGGAGAAGCTTGGGAAAGCCCTTTTAACCCAAACACAATTCTAAAAGTGCAACCAGGACCAGTCAAAACAAAATACATCAAAGACACTTTTTTGTTTTGCACCTGTGCAAATATATATACACATGAAAGCCTCCGGGTCAAAATGACCCACAACATCATGTTTGTATACAAAATGTACACAGACATTCCACAACACATCAGTGTGTCCACATTTTGCAGTTAGGTTCATGACCCTAAATGAGGAAAAGTCATGTAATTTCATGGCGAAAAAGAGTGGTTAACTAGTATTTTAGACAACGCAAAAAGTGGAAACGGGTCAAATTGACCCACAACATAACAGGAGGGTTAAGAGGCTCCTCTGTCCTCCACTCGTTACCTGTATTAATGGCACCTGTTTGAACTTGTTATCAGTATAAAATACACCTGTCCACAGCCTCAAACAGTCACACTCCAAACTCCACTATGGCCAAGACCAAAGAGCTGTCAAAGGACACCAGAAACAAAATTGTAGACCTGCACCAGGCTGGGAAGACTGAATCTGCAATAGGTAAGCAGCTTGGTTTGAAGAAATCAACTGTGGGAGCAATTATTAGGAAATGGAAGACATACAAGACCACTGATAATCTCCCTCGATCTGGAGCTCCACGCAAGATCTCATGGGGTCAAAATGATCACAAGATCGGTGAGCAAAAATCCCAGACCCACAGTGAATGACCTGCAGAGAGCTGGGACCAAAGTAACAAAGCCTACCATCAGTAACACACTACGCCGCCAGGGACTCAAATCCTGCAGTGCCAGACGTGTCCCCTTGCTTAAGCCAGTACATGTCCAGGCCCGTCTGAAGTTTGCTAGAGTGATCCAGAAGAGGATTGGGAGAATGTCATATGGTCAGATGAAACCAAAATAGAACTTTCTGGTTAAAACTCAACTCGTCGTGTTTGGAGGACAAAGAATGATGAGTTGCATCCAAAGAACACCATACCTACTGTGAAGCATGGGGGTGGAAACATCATGCTTTGGGGCTGTTTTTCTGCAAAGGGACCAGGACGACTGATCCGTGTAAAGGAAAGAATGCCATGTATTGTGAGATTTTGAGTGAAAACCTCCTTCCATCAGCAAGGGCATTGAAGATGAAACGTGGCTGGGTCTTTCAGCATGACAATGATCCCAAACACACCGCCCGGGCAACGAAGGAGTGGCTTCGTAAGAAGCATTTCAAAGTCCTGGAGTGGCCTAGCCAGTCTCCAGATCTCAACCCCATAGAAAATCTTTGGGGGAGTTGAAAGTCCGTGTTACCCAGCGACAGCCCCAAAACATCACTGCTTTAGAGGAAATCTGCATGGAGGAATGGGCCAAAATACCAGCAACAGTGTGTGAAAACCTTGTGAAGACTTACAGAAAACGTTTGACCTGTGTCATTGCCAACAAAGGGTATACAACAAAGTACTGAGAAACTTTTGTTATTGACCAAATACTTATTTTCCACCATCATTTGCAAATAAATTCATAAAAATCCTACAATGTGATTTTCTGGAAAAAATAATCTCATTTTGTCTGTCATAATTGACGTGTACCTATGATGAAAATTACAAGCCTCTCTCATCTTTTTAAGTGGGAGAACTTGCACAATTGGTGGCTGACTAAATACTTTTGTTCCCCACTGTAATCATTTTAAAACCACACTGCTATTCTTTGGTGTTGAGTAATTTATTTTCTAAGTGGGTAGATAGCATGTTTCTAAACACTACTGAATGAATCCTAATGATGCCATGATTGAGAAAGATCATGAATGAATCATGAATAATAATGAGTGAGAAAATTACAGACGCTACAACAAAACATGCTAACTTCTCTACATTAACCTCAAATAAAAGGTGACATTCTGTACTGTTGTCTAATATGAAACATTATATCTCCAAAATGCTGGAGCATAGCACCAAATGTAAAACTGTAAGCTTCACTGTCCAAACACATATGGTGTGGACTATGTGTGCCTGGTAAACAGACGTGGATCTGGTGAACAGTTATCACTTGTTGACCAACTACAGGAATACTGACCTCAGAGTCTCCAGTTTACAGTGGGGATTCCCCAGGACAGCAGAGAGCAGCTTCACTCCTGAATCCTTCAGGTCATTGTTACTCAGATCCAGCTCTCTCAGGTGTGAGGGGTTTGACTTCAGAGCTGAGACCAGAGCAGCACAGCCTTTCTCAGTGATTCCACAGCCTGACAGCCTGACACAGAGATCATCATGATTTCACAAACACACTGTTATTTTAACACCAGTAGTGTAGAAGGACAATGGCAGATGCATTTGGTTTATTCTCCCAAACAACATATAGATTCATCTTCTGTCTTCTAGAATTGCATGGTCATGTTGTTATATTAATGTGAACATCAATGCATTGATTCAAAATGCTTTTCAATATAATATTATATACATATTATAATACATATATTTCTCTAAACTTAATATTTCTTCCTGATGAATAGTCATTAAATGTCATTTGATGTACTCACAGAGCAGCTCTGAGGCTTTGACCACTGGCAGCAGCCTCAGAAGACCTTCCTCTGATCTGGAGTATTTATTCAGGTCAAACACATCCAGCTCCTTTTCTGAAGTCAGCAACACAAAGACCAGAGCTGACCACTGTGCAGGTGACAGTTCTTCTTCTAAGTGACTTCCTGAGCTCAGGTAGATTTGGATCTCCTCCACTAGAGAATGGTCATTCAGTTCATTCAGACAGTGGAACAGATTGATGCACCTCTCTGGAGAGCGATTCTCCCCTGATCTTCGCCTTGATGTACTTGACTGTTTCTTCAAGGCTCTGTGAGCTGCTTCTTGTCTTTGTCATTAGACCTCGTAAATGCTTCTGATTGGACTCCAGTGAGAGGCCCAGAAGGAAGCGGAGGAACAGGTCCAGGTTTCCTGTCTCACTTTGTAAGGCTTTATCCACAGCACTCTTGTAGAAAGTAACTACAGGCTTGTCTCTGAACAGCGCAAAAATGTCCTGGTTGATTGAGGTTTAGCCATTAGATTCTCATTGTTGTTGATGAATGAGAGGAACACATATACAGCAGCCAGAAACTCCTGAATGCTCAGATGCACGAAGCAGTACACCTTGTCCTGGTACAGCCCACATTCCTCTTTAAAGAGCTGTGTGCACAATCCTGAGTACACTGAGGCTTCATTGACATCAATGCCAGCCTCTTTCAGCTCTTCTTCATAGAAAATCAGATTGCCATTCACAAGCTGTTGAAAAGCCAGTTTTCCCAGTGACAGAATGCTCTCTTTATTCCAGTGTGGACCTGTCTCTTCTTTCCCAAGATACTTTTCATTCTTCTGTTTGGTATGAAACTCCACAAGGTGTGAGTACATCTCAGTCAGAGTCTTGGGCATCTCTTCTCTCTTATGTTTCAACATGTCTTCAAGGACTATTGCAGAAATCCAACAGAAGACTGGAATGTGGCACATGATGTAGAGGCTCCTTGATGTCTTTATGTGTGAGATGATTCTGCTGGCCAGGTCCTCATCACTGAATCTCTTCCTGAAGTACTCCTCCTTCTGTGGGTCATTGAACCCTCGTACCTCTGTCACCTGGTCAACACACCCTGAAGGGATCTGATTGGCTGCTGCAGGTCGGGTAGTTATCCAGAGGAGAGCAGAGGGAAGCAGATTTCCCTTGATGAGATTTGTCAGCAGAACATCCACTGAGGTTGACTCTGTGATGTCACAACAGATCTTGTTCTTCTGGAAGTCTAGGGGCAGTCGGCACTCATCCAGACCATCAAAGATGAACAGAACTTTGTACTTGTCGTAGTTGGAGATTCTTGATTCTTTGGTTTCCATTGAGAAGTGATTGAGAAGTTCAATGAAAGTGTGTTTTCCCCTGTTCATCAAATTCAGCTCCCGGAAAGGGAATGAAAATACAAATTGGACATCCTGATTTGCTTTTCCTTCAGCCCAGTCCAGAATGAACTTCTGCACAGAGACTGTTTTTCCAATGCCAGCGACTCCCTTTGTCAGCACAGTTCTGATAGGTTTGTCTTGTCCAGTTAAGGGTCTGAAGATGTCGTTACATTTGATTGCAGTCTCTGGTCTTGCTTGTTTCCTGGTTGTTGTCTCAATCTGTCTCAGCTCATGTTCATTATTGACCTCTCCTGTTCCACCCTCTGTGATGTAGAGCTCTGTGTAGATCTTATTGAGAAGTGTTGGGTTTCCTTGTTTAGCGATCCCCTCAAATACACATTGAAACTTCTTCTTTAGATTAGATTTGAGTTCACGTTGGCAAATCACAGCAAGCTCATCTGAATGAAGAAATAACACAGAGGATATTAATATTACATCTGTTTTAATGCCTACAGTATTCTAGGACTGTTATAATTTTTTTAATTATAATCATTTCTTCGCTTAACTGACTGTATAAATGTGTAAATGTTTTCATAATGCATTACAGACTGGTGTGACTGATTATATTATTATTGTTATTATCTCTCTCTCTCTCTCTCTCTCTCTCTCTCTCTCTCTCTCTCTCTCTCTCTCTCTCTCTCTCTCTCTCTCTCTCTCTCTCTCTCTCTCTCTCTCTCTCTCTCTCTCTCTCTCTCTCTCTCTCTCTCTCTCTCTCTCTTCTCTCTCTCTCTCTCTCTCTCTCTCTCTCAACACAACACATCCCTGCTGCTACTTGATGAGGTCACTAGGTGTTGTGTTAAGGCTGCTACAATATCATTTAGTTATACAGCTACTATAGCTGTACTTTAGCTACAGCTTTTAAATGTTCTAAAACAGCATTCAACATGAGGCAGACAGCTCTTACTTTTCTCCAGTGTGTCAGCAAGCTCCTTCTGGTTCATTTTCCTCAGGACGTGCAGTGTGATCTTCAGAGCCCCCTCTCTGGCACTGCTCTCCTGCTTCTCATCTTCAGCATCCACCACTTCCTTATCCTGCTTCTGACTCTCAAAGCCTTCTGGGAGTTCTGGACTAAGAATCCTCTTGAACCTCTTCAGCTCGTTCTTCACAAATGTGATAATATTCTCTTCAAGCAACTGAAATAAATCAAGTAAATAAGTTAAGCAAGAGACTAAATGCTTTCTCATTAACATATTAATGAATGATTGACAGATCAACTTTACTTGAGGTAAACAAAATCAAATGTACATAACAGGACCACATACACTGAATATGGAGGCCAGGTCTGTTTGATGACTCTGGGAAGACTGAACACTGAGAATCTCTGACTCTGCATCTCTCCTGTTGATTTCTGTGGACAAAACATGAGATTACATCTCCTCATCCAGGGAGTGCACGCACACACACACACACACACACACACACACACAGGGAGGGAATGTTGTGTTAGTTTAATAATGTTTCAGGACTATGAAAATGGAAAAAGGATTAGCCTATGGATTATGAAAACAACAAAAATAAATGGTAAAATGGGAGAGGAGAAATGACTAGAGACAGTGTTGTTTAACTCACTGACCATGACCCATGAGTTCTTCTTACCTTTGTTCACTAGAAAAGTCTCCCTCTCTAAAGTTTAGAGGTTGAGCCATAGACCAGTCACTCTTCATGGACACACAGCTGGGTACAGGGAGGCTGGTCTCTCCTGCTGATTGGACTTCAACACAACAGAGA
The DNA here is from genome assembly GCF_020615455.1 of Coregonus clupeaformis. Taxonomy (NCBI): domain Eukaryota; kingdom Metazoa; phylum Chordata; class Actinopteri; order Salmoniformes; family Salmonidae; genus Coregonus; species Coregonus clupeaformis. Next base: position 162,974 of record NW_025534208.1, on the reverse strand, counting down.
CAAACATTACATCTCTCATCTACTCTGAGCTCAGATGGGGAAACAAGAGTTTCATTCCAAAACGCTATATATCCATTTTCAGAAATGTTGGTAAATTAGCATTTATTGTTTAAAGAAATTATGAAAGAGATTGGTGTGTTTTTTTCACTATCTAATCATGGCATGGGGTTGTTCAATGACAGACATGTATTTGTTTAAAATCTATCACTTGATGGTTTCATTTCAGAGAGACAAATAATCATGTTTTTTTTGCAAAATGCTATATATCTGCCTCACTCTCAGAGAAATAAGTAGTACTACTAGGTTTTACACAGTAATAATATATATCTGCCTCACTCTCAGAGAAATAAGGTAGTACTACTAGGTTTTACACAGTAAAATATATATATCTGCCTCACTCTCAGAGAAATAAGTAGTACTGCCAGGTTTTACACAGTAATAATATATCTGCCTCACTCTCAGAGAAATAAGGTAGTACTACTAGGTTTTACACAGTAAAATATATATATCTGCCTCACTCTCAGAGAAATATGTAGTACTTTTAGGTTTAACACAGTAATAATATATATCTGCCTCACTCTCAGAGAAATAAGTAGTACTGCTAGGTTTTACACAGTAATAATATATATCTGCCTCAGTAGTACTGCTATGTTTTATACAGTCAAATGTGGCCGACCGGCTCGATTCGGTCTTATGTAGCAAAATTTGAAATTGTGTTTTTTACATTGGATAAAAGTAGAGACTCAGCTAGAAAAGGTATATCATACACTACAGTTGAGGAACAATGGGAAAGTAATTTTGCTTTGAAAGATGATAAACTTGTAACCTCAATTTTGAGAAAATGGTCTTTGAAAGTTTTGGTTCACCTATTGGAGAGCTCTTCTTTATCTACAGTGGCAGATAATGTCACACATCTAAATAAATAGTTTATATATATAGTTATCTAAATGTATGGTGTTTTTGGTTCATGTCAGTTTCATTGTTTGTTGTGCTATAAATTGTTATTTTATGGTTGTAAGTGGTAAAATTAACTAATTAATTAATTACTACTTTAGTAAGGATATACTTTATTCAGTACTACTGCAGTTGCTAAATAATTCCAATAGATGGCAGCATAAGACCACGAATGACATTTCAGAAGGTTAGTTTAGTTTTCTCCCTGAATACACCACCACTCCCCCTCACAGGAAAACTCCTGCACACGCTTTTTACTGTCCCTTTCCACACTGCTAACGCAAGAGGAACGACTGAAAAAGCATTTAACAGATTACTGTGAAATAATATAATGATGATTCATGTTTATTATTACCTGTTTTTATACTCATGTTTTGAAATAATACTTCATTACTAAAATGATTATCAATAAGCCTGAACATTAATTTAGTCACCTCTGGTCGAAAAACGTATTTTCCTAGTACATTCATTGTCAGATTCATCAACCAGCAGCGAGCACTCTGCCTTCTAGCACAAGCGAGGGCATGTTGAGGTACATTTGCTAACCGCAAGGGTTGCATGATGTAATTTATTGGTGGGCTGGAAGACGCACTCTTGTCTTATCTATTCCGAGGTTGTTTAATCGCAATATTAGATATTTAAAAATGCATGTATACTAGGGTTGAGGTTAGAGCATCTGACTAGTGATTATTTACCAGGGGTTCAACACCTGCTATAGTCACTATTTAATTGCTCTTCCAAAAGCAACACAGGCCTAATCACGAGATATATAGCTAACTAAAGTAATGAGTGACCATTTTAGAAAATCATGGGACACATAGTATTTGGTTGCATGCTATTTTATGTCAATCATATTGCTGCTTGTAGCCTATAACTGATGCTTCGTGGTCTTATGCTGCCATCTATTGGAAATATTTAGCTATTAAAAGTTATTAATTCACGTACAGACGTTGGTGAGGCAGCTGAGAAATAAAGTGTATTAGATCAGTCTCAAACCTGCCCCACGCCAATTGCTGGACTTTCACACAGAGTTTATTAGGTCACCCAATTCAAACCACATTTGAAAAATAAAACAAATGTGTCTTATTTATCAAGTGCTCTGTCTTGCTATTATACATATAATAAAATAACAACAAAATAATTAAAACACTATTTAATACTATAATTGTATTTATTAAGATAATATTATTACTAAAATAGTTTCTAAAAGTGTTCTAGGCTACCCTACCCTAGAATTAGGGGTTAGGGTTATGGCTAAAATAGGTTATAAGTAGGGTAAGAGTTTCTGTATAGCACTTTGTGACATCTGCTGGTGTAAAAAGGGCTTTATAAATACATTTGATTGATTGTTAGGTTTAGGGTTTTTATGGCAAAAAACTGTATGGGTTTATAGCACTCTTGCGCCTCCCTTTGGCCATCTGTGGGTACTACATAACTCATTCATTACATTTTTTTTACATTTACATTTTACATATTTAGCAGACGCTCTTATCCAGAACGACTTACAGTTAGTGAGTGCATACATTTTCATACTGGCCCCCGTGGGAAACGAACCCACAACCCTGGCGTTGCAAGCGCCATGCTGTACCAACTGAGCTATATGACACTTGCTAGGCTCATAATCTGAGGTAGCAACTGTGTCAGAACTACAAATCCATTAGCTAGATCCACCAGATTAGACAACAATCACCCCATTATACCCATTTGGTTTGCAACTCAGTGAACCTGCGCAGCATTCGCTCAATTTGATGCCTATGAACGAAGATTTCGATGCATATCAAATTACCCAGCAGCCATTTAGAAACAACAAGTCATCAGAATTTTTTTTATTTCTTTATTTAAAAATGTATTCTGGCTGTTTAAATCTGCCACATCTTGAATTAGAGGACAGGGACATGCGTTTTGTTTAGACTGTACACTTTTTTCTTAAAACAAATATGTTTAACCATGACCAGAAAATGTTTAACGTTTGATGGCTTTGCGCCAGACAACACCTCTTAGACTGTGGCTCACCACAACATGTACTCAGGTTAACATTGAACGCGCTCACCAAGTAACCGTAAACTTGTTAATAATAAGTTACCTGAGGTAAACCTACAGTAGAACCAATAGGAGCTGGCAGGGTGAAAAAAATTCTGAACATAAGGCCTGTTTTTTCGCGATTACTTCATAACCAGGGACAGAAGGTAATATTATGAAACTGGGCTCCATGGCGGATGCAATGAACTAATTTTATCAGAAATAAACTTTGTAAAAATGTAACTTGAGGCGCCCGAAAATAATATTCAAAAGTTCAGTCCTTGGACACAGAGGGGTTAAATGGTAAAGTTACCGTCCATCTAGTGAAGAGAGGAGAACTGGACAGAGGGAGCGTGGCCAGAATCCGTCCAACGAGAGAGGGAGAAGCCCTCCACGGTATTTAACAGGTGGAAGAAACAACCAGGGAGCTCCATCGGTCCACAAGAAAAGCAGGCAGCCGGTGATGATGTAGTTGTAGCTAGCTTAGCTAGCTGTACCGACTAGCTTGGCTAGCTAGCAGGTCGTTCGTCTGTCCCTCGAGGATGATGACGAATCCGGTGAACCACAAGATGAAACAAGGATAGCGAGTGAAAAGGATCTGGCTACGAGTGAAAAGGATCTGGCTACACTCATACTGTCACTGACCATTACGCAAAAAGCTAATTGAACAATAAACTTCGGTGTCTCAACACTGTAACGAACTCCGTCGTTGTTCCCCAACATCACCTCAGCCCACTCAGCGCGTAACTGGACAATATGCTTGGCGCCAAACCGTACGTGGACGCGGGCAGTTCTGTCGGGACGCGGGCAGTTCCAGAACGCGGACATGAGCAGAGCAACACAATACATTTACATTTTAATCACTTAGCAGACGCTCTTATCCAGAGCGACTTACAGTTAGTGAGTGCATACATAACCCAGTCTTTACACTGGCTTACATTAGTAATATTCATTTATTTATTTTTATATGTAAAGTTTTTTAATAACAAAGTGTCTCAGAGTAGAACATTGGTCGTATAAGTGCTGAGAAGACATTTTACACTTATGGGTATGAATTAAAGCTATGCATGAAGCCTCTAGTCCCACCTAGTCGGGGTACTATAATGATTATCAATAAGCCTGAATATGAGCTCATGAGCTGTCCTAACCAGTTAAGAGTTAACAGCAGGTGTCTTGATAATACTATATAATAATGCAGTGAGTCAGTGGTTCCTGCGCCACATGTAATTGCTTTGGAGTTGTTAAAATAATGTTTCTATATTTCTATATGATCAATCCATAAATAATATAGACCTACATGCAACCGTATGTCTTGTGCTTTTGGCAATGATTTCTGTATAATAATTATGTATAATAAGTGTTGGTGATTCAATAGCCTAGTTAATCATTACATGTCTTTTAACACACTATCTATGTTTTGCTCAGTCTGGCAGTTACCCAGAACTATCAGAGGCTCTCTCTTGTGGCTGCTGCTGATGACAACTGAATGTATGTTATCATAATAATGATGTCTGCATAACATTTTGTCTTCATTTTGGCAGATTAACTCATGCTTATTTCTGAATATTAACTCAGGTTTTCGCCCAGCGGCAAATGAGTTGGAGCTGTGGCAGGCGTTGGACCTGTGGCCGAAAAGTGTCCAGTTTGAATCCCGGGCCAGGCGCTGGAAAGAACGGGCGGAATTGATCTGATCACTGGAGGGCTGTTGTGTTCACGTCCTCAAAACATTCACCTTTCGTTGGGCCTTTGAGCAAGGCCCTTAACCCACAACATGCTCTCCATCCAGGGCGCTGCACTGCAGCTTGAACCTAATAATAATAATAATGTGCCATTTAGCAGACGCTTTTACCAAAGCGACTTACAGTCATGAGTGCATACATTTTTGTGTATGGGTGGTCCCGGGGAACGAACCCACTACCTTGGCGTTACAACCGCCGTGCTCTACCAGCTGAGCTACAGAGGACCACAACCTGTGCTGGTCTCAACTGCATGTGTAGGTCTGCTGTTTGGGGGTTAAAAACGGAGCAGAATACATGTTTTTGTTGTTTGCTGTAACTAATGGACAAAGTTGTACTGTGTTGTAATGTATTGTATTGTAAAGAAGTCAGCCAGAGTTGACGTGGGCCATCGTTCAAACAAAGAGAATGCCTCCCTGGCCACCAGTGTGTTTGCATATAACCAAGATCAATTCTACCCCCATACAATACTTGTATACACAGTAATTACTTTTTTATATATATAATAATAATAATAATAATAATAATAATAATAATAATAATAATAATAATAAATTATACACATTACATTTTGGATAGATAGTATTCAGACATCTATAGTGTTTACAGTATTGACTATTACCGATCATGATCTTTTTAAATCCCACCCCTCTGCTACTCTCAGCCCCACCCACCTATCTCCGTAGAACATCCTCTTTTGATTTCCACTTGCCATATTTTTTTCAGCTGCGCTGTGATGTCATACATGCATTTTAAACCTTTCTAGTCGCATAGTATACACAGACTAAATTAAAGATCAATATTTTTCATAAGAGTATTATTCTATTGTTGATTGACTGACTACGGTTTTCCAAATCCCCAGCACTGCTATTTCTAAGGATCATTTTAAATGAATATTGGGATTTTTCAACCATTCCTATTTTCCTATAAATTATATTCTTAGCAAATACTATTCCTATTTAATAGTAGTAGCCATCATTCATAAATGGCACCATGCAGGGTTCTATATGGAACCATTTTGGTTCATGGAAGAAGAACCTCTAGAGTTCTGATCAAAGAACCCTATAAAAGGGACTGTATATAGAACTTTTAGTGGTTCCATATATTAAGCAAGCGATAGAACCTTTTTTGGTTTAAACAGAAGTGAAGAGTGTAGTTGATTTGTCGGTAGTATTGTCAAAATTCCACTTGTAACAACGATCAGAATTAGTAAAAACAATAAGGTTCTGCATGACAACATATTAGACAATAACTAAGAGTAGGCTAAATGATTGTGTCATGCAGAACTTCTATAGATGTGTGTGTGTATGCTGGTAAAGATGTGTGTGTGTGTGTGTGTGTGTGTGTGTGTGTGTGTGTGTGTGTGTGTGTGTATGATGGTAAAGATGTGGGTGTGTGTGTGTGTGTGCTGGTGAGACATCCACATATCACAGTCAAATATACAGGATACAAACATTTCATTCCAGCTATATAGCGTTTTGCAAAACAAAAATTCATACACAAAAATCTATTAATTAAAATCTTAGAACAACAATATTTGACAGCCACATGAAGGTACCCATAAGCAATCATTTCTGATGTAAAATAAGAAACGTGAAAAAATTGTGGATATAACGTTTTAGACATAAACTCCTTATAAATTATTAAAACAACACTGTCATCTCACCTCTTAGCTTTGGTGTCATGTTCCCCAGAGAGACTCATTTTAGAGGTAGGGACCCCCCCTCCTCTCTCTCCCCAGAGAGCCTCATTTTAGAGGCAGGGCCCCCTCCTCTCTCTCCCCCGAGAGACTCTTTTAGAGGCAGGGCCCCCTCCTCTATCCCCCCCAGAGAGACTCCTTTTAGAGGCAGGGACCCCCTCCTCTCTCTCCCCATAGAGACTCATTTTAGAGGCAGGACCCCGTCCTCTCTCTCCCCAGAGAGACTCATTTTAGAGGCAGGGCCCCCCCTCCTCTCTCTCCTCAGAGAGACTCATTTTAGAGGCAGGGCCCCCCTCCTCTCTCTCCCCAGAGAGACTCATTTTAGAGGCAGGGCCCCCCTCCTCTCTCTCCCCCAGAGAGACTCATTTTGAGACCACTGACCCCTAAACAGAGATGCAGCATGTTGGTTGTGGTGAACACAGTGACAACTCATTCTAGAATGTCCATTGTTCCATTTTATCTCTTAGAAATAAAACATTTACTAACAGATACGTCCAAACAGTCAGGTGATTTAATGCAATCACATCAACATGTAGTCATGACTGATATTTTTCACCTTTTCTCCATGTAGTGGAGCTAATAATAATAATAATAATACATAATAATAATAATAATAATAATAATAATAATAATCATGTCTAGTGTGTTGCTTTGTTCAACAGGTCTGCTATTATTATGATATTATTGAATTTAATTCATAATATCAATGTTAAGAAAAAGTACGTTCAGGTTTCATACCAAATTACACAGGAAGCAGGAGCTCATTGTAATTTTGAAAACAACAAATGTTCTGATATTCTGAAAGATGATTTAGAACTATGATACATTAACATTTTTACAAATTGTAAAATATCCACGATATACGAATCCTATAATACGAGATATGAACAATATGTTTTTGAATTTGACTTGCCTACGCCCAGTTAGCGCCATTTTGTATGATTGAACTGTCACGTACCTGTCCCAGGTGAAATGGACTGTTAGATCTGAGTGTTTTACTGTCATTCTCTATACTATAATAACACCATATATTTAATTTCCCTACACACTTTACAATAATCCCTTGGAAGAGTCTTACCTTGTAGCCTGTATTCACAACCAGAACATGTCAAGTCATTGAGATATTTTCCGTTGTGCTGAGAGAGCACCTTCCTGATGACAAGTGGCTCTGTATCTGTGTTCTAGGTACAGTTGATCTTTGGATGCACAATATCTGGTCAAAGTCTAGTGGCACAACACCATAGTATAGCATTAACATAACAGTAGTTTAACCTTTGGCCAGTAAAGGCCATGGCATACTATAAAATGTAGAATCATTATGATGGATCCAGTTTCAATATATCTCTAACTTTGAAGTATACAGTGGGGTCCCAAATTATTGACTCCCTTGATAAAGATGAGCAAAAATGACTGTATAAAATACATCATTCAAATACTGAGCTATATTGTATGCTAAATAAAAAGGGAAATTAAATGATTTTATACTAATAGAATTGCTCAGAGAAAGAGATTTTGTTTAACAAGTAATACTTTTTTTCTGAAAAAGGTAGGTGTCAAAATTGGCTCTCCCTTTCAATACCTCCCTATGCAGGATAACGGCACTGAGCCTTTTTCTAAAATGTTTTATGAGTTGGAGAACACATTGGGAGTGATCTTAGACCATTCCTCCATACAGAATCATTCCAAATGGCCAACTACAGGGAAGGTAAAGTTACAATTTAACACACAATAAAGAAAAACAAATCTCCCTAATTGACAGGAGGCTTGAATCTTAGTCATTTACCCACCGGCCTCTTACTACTATCCCAATGTATACATTCTACCAACATCATACATAAATAATCCCTGGTAGGATCCTTACTACTATCCCAATGTATACATTCTACCAACATCATACGTAAATAATCCCTGGTAGGATCCTTACTACTATCCCAATGTATACATTCTACCAACATCATACATCAATAATCCCTGGTAGGATCCTTACTACTATCCCAATGTATACATTCTACCAACATCATACATACATAATCCCTGGTAGGATCCTTACTACTATCCCAATGTATACATTCTACCAACATCATACATAAATAATCCCTGGTAGGATCCCCTTACTACTATCCCAATGTATACATTCTACCAACATCATACATCAATAATCCCTGGTAGGATCCTTACTACTATCCCAATATATACATTCTACCAACATCATACATCAATAATCCCTGGTAGGATCCTTACTACTATCCCAATATATACATTCTACCAACATCATAAATAAATAATCCCTGGTAGGATCCTTACTCACTATCCCAATGTATACATTCTACCAACATCATTCATAAATAATCCCTGGTAGGATCCTTACTACTATCCCAATGTATACATTCTACCAACATCATACATAAATAATCCCTGGTAGGATCCTTACTACTATCCCAATGTATAGATTCTACCAACATCATACATAAATAATCCCTGGTAGGATCCTTACTACTATCCCAATGTATACATTCTACCAACATCATACATAAATAATCCCTGGTAGGATCCTTACTACTATCCCAATGTATACATTCTACCAACATCATACATCAATAATCCCTGTTAGGATCCTTACTACTATCCCAATGTATACATTCTACCAACATCATACATCAATAATCCCTGGTAGGATCCTTACTACTATCCCAATGTATACATTCTACCAACATCATACATCAATAATCCCTGGTAGGATCCTTACTACTATCCCAATGTATACATTCTACCAACATCATACATCAATAATCCCTGGTAGGATCCTTACTACTATCCCAATGTATACATTCTACCAACATCATACATAAATAATCCCTGGTAGGATCCTTACTACTATCCCAATGTATACATTCTACCAACATCATACATAAATAATCCCTGGTAGGATCCTTACTACTATCCCAATGTATACATTCTACCAACATCATACATAAATAATCCCTTGTAGGATCCTTACTACTATCCCAATGTATACATTCTACCAACATCATACATAAATAATCCCTGGTAGGATCCTTACTACTATCCCAATGTATACATTCTACCAACATCATACATAAATAATCCCTGGTAGGATCCTTACTTTGCAGCCTGAATAAAATAAAAATAAAATAAAAATGATTGCCTTGGCAACGCTCTATTTGGGGATCCCAATAAAAAACTAAATACTTAACATAACCACAATAATGTCAGCTGTAGTTGTTGTAAGATGCCCATCATACACTGGTGGCAGGTAGCCCAGCGGTTAAGGGTGTTGGACCAGTAACCGAAAGGTTGCTGGTTCGAAACCCTGAGCTGACTAGGTAAAAAAACTGTAGATGTTCCTTGAGTGTCTTTGGATAAGAGCGTATGTTAAATGACGAAAATGTAAATACTATTATTTTAAATGGTCAAGGGCTTTATGAATGTATTTTAATGCCTATCATCTGCCATGTAAAGTGTTACCATGCAATTTCTGTGAAAAAAAGCCTGAAATGGTGGAAGGTCAAAGATCATGAGGTATTTGATGTCTGTGTCTCTCTCAGTCTCTGTCTGTCTCTAACCCTGGTTGTCAGTAAAGAAAACAGTTAGCTGAGGTCTGTGTTTCTCTCAGTCTCTGTCTGTCTCTAACCCCAGTTGTCAGTAAATAAAACTGTTATCTGATGTCTGTGTCTCTCTCAGTCTCTGTCTGTCTCTAACCCCAGTTGTCAGTAAAGAAAACAGTTAGCTACACCTCATGGTTAATGGTTTATCCTCATGGTGTGTAGAAAGCATACCTATATAAAAGTATATTTGTTCTTGTCCAGCCATTACATATTTTTAGATGAAAGAGCAGGATATCCTGTAAACTCTAAACTGGAGAGAGGACATAGCAGGATATCCTATAAACTCTAAACTGGAGAGAGGACAGAGCAGGATATCCTATAAACTCTAAACTGGAGAGAGGACAGAGCAGGATATCCTATAAACTCTAAACTGGAGAGAGGACAGAGCAGGATATCCTGTAAACTCTAAACTGGAGAGAGGACAGAGCAGGATATCCTATAAACTCTAAACTGGAGAGAGGACAGAGCAGGATATCCTATAAACTCTAAACTGGAGAGAGGACAGAGCAGGATATCCTATAAACTCTAAACTGGAGAGAGGACAGAGCAGGATATCCTGTAAACTCTAAACTGGAGAGAGTACAGAGCAGGATATCCTATAAACTTTAAACTGGGAGAGGACAGAGCAGGATATCCTGTAAACTCTAGTAAGTATATGTTTAATCAAGGAAGTGTGTGTCTCTAAATGGTGTGAGTCTTTTTATCACACTGTAATTCTGGAAGTTGGAACCCACTCCTAAGATGAGTGTCTCTGAGAGAGAGAGGAGGGGGGCACTGCCAACCCCCAGACCCAGAGAGCAGTCTCCAGTACCCAGCTGTCTGTCTATGACTGGTCCATGTACAATCCTCTCAATGTTATCAGTGGACCAATGCCCTTTGACCCAAAGTAAGATTACTGCCATACATTATAGATTATAAAAGGGGTATTCCTCCCAGAACTGTGGAGAATGTGAGAATGTAACAGGCTGTAGTCTGGTTGGGAAGTTGGGAGTTCAACGTTATATCAATCATTTACTTATGAAGCTCTTTTACATCAGCAGTTCCATGTGGGGAGACATAGAGGGAAATGTCTGACATGATGAATGATGCAGGGGTGATTTCTGATACTACTGATCATCATTACTGTATGAAATACTATGGGGTTTAATAATGATCCAGGGTGATTTCTGATACTACTGATCATCATTACTGTATGAAATACTATGGGGTTTAATAATGATCCAGGGTGATTTCTGATACTACTGATCATCATTACTGTATGAAATACTATGGGGTTTAATAATGATCCAGGGTGATTTCTGATACTACTGATCATCATTACTGTAAGAAATACTATGGGGGTTTAATAATGATCCAGGGTGATTTCTAATACTACTGATCATCATTACTGTATGAAATACTATGGGGTTTAATAATGATCCAGGGTGATTTCTGATACTACTGATCATCATTACTGCATGAAATACTATGGGGTTTAATAATGATCCAGGGTGATTTCTGATACTACTGATCATCATTACTGTATGAAATACTATGGGGTTTTAATAATGATCCAGGGTGATTTCTGATACTACTGATCATCATTACTGTATGAAATACTATGGGGTTTAATAATGATCCAGGGTGATTTCTGATACTACTGATCATCATTACTGTATGAAATACTATGGGGTTTAATAATGATCCAGGGTGATTTCTGATACTACTGATCATCATTACTGTATGAAATACTATGGGGTTTAATAATGATCCAGGGTGATTTCTGATACTACTGATCATCATTACTGTATGAAATACTATGGGGGTTTAATAATGATCCAGGGTGATTTCTGATACTACTGATCATCATTACTGTATGAAATACTATGGGGGTTTAATAATGATCCAGGGTGATTTCTGATACACTGATCATCATTACTGTATGAAATACTATGGGGTTTAATAATGATCCAGGGTGATTTCTGATACTACTGATCATCATTACTGTATGAAATACTATGGGGTTTAATAATGATCCAGGGTGATTTCTGATACTACTGATCATCATTACTGTATGAAATACTATGGGGTTTAATAATGATCCAGGGTGATTTCTGATACTACTGATCATCATTACTGTATGAAATACTATGGGTTTAATAATGATCCAGGGTGATTTCTAATACTACTGATCATCATTACTGTATGAAATACTATGGGGGTTTTAATAATGATCCAGGGTGATTTCTGATACTACTGATCATCATTACTGTATGAAATACTATGGGGGTTTAATAATGATCCAGGGTGATTTCTCATACTACTGATCATCATTACTGTATGAAATATTATTTTTTTTCTTTAAAAAACTGCATTGTTGGTTAAGGGCTTGTAAGTAAGCATTTCACTGTAATGTCTACACCTGTTGTATTCAGCGCATGGGCAAATAAAATTTGATTTGATTTGAAAATATTATGGGGTAAAAATACCCAGCTCTCAGAGACTCCAACCAGACCCAGAGAGGAGTCTCCAGTACCCAGCTGTCAGAGACTCCAACCAGACAGAGAGTAGAGTCTCCAGTACCCAGCTGTCAGAGACTCCAACCAGACCCAGAGAGTAGAGTCTCCAGTACCCAGCTGTCAGAGACTCCAAGGAGACCCAGAGAGTAGTCTCCAGTACCCAGCTGTCAGAGACTCCAACCAGACCCAGAGAGAGTCTCAGTACCCAGCTGTCAGAGACTCAACCAGACCCAGAGAGTAGAGTCTCCAGTACCCAGCTGTCAGAGACTCCAACTAGACCCAGAGAGTAGAGTCTCAGTACCCAGCTGTCAGAGACTCCAACCAGACCCAGAGAGTAGAGTCTCAGTACCCAGCTGTCAGAGACTCCAACAGACCCAGAGTAGAGTCTCCAGTACCCAGCTGTCAGAGACTCCAACCAGACCCAGAGAGTAGAGTCTCCAGTACCCAGCTGTCAGAGACTCCAACCAGACCCAGAGAGTAGAGTCTCCAGTACCCAGCTGTCAGAGACTCCAACCAGACCCAGAGAGTAGAGTCTCCAGTACCCAGCTGTCAGAGACTCCAAACCAGACCCAGAGAGTAGAGTCTCCAGTACCCAGCTGTCAGAGACTCCAACCAGACCCAGAGAGTAGAGTCTCCAGTACCCAGCTGTCAGAGACTCCAACCAGACCCAGAGAGTAGAGTCTCCAGTACCCAGCTGTCAGAGACTCCAACCAGACCCAGAGAGTAGAGTCTCCAGTACCCAGCTGTCAGAGACTCCAACCAGACCCAGAGAGGTAGAGTCTCCAGTACCCAGCTGTCAGAGACTCCAACCAGACCCAGAGAGTAGAGTCCTCCAGTACCCAGCTGTCAGAGAACTCCAACCAGACCCAGAGAGTAGAGTCTCCATTACCCAGCTGTCAGAGACTCCAACCAGACCCAGAGAGAGTAGAGTCTCCAGTACCCAGCTGTCAGAGACTCCAACCAGACCCAGAGAGTAAAGTCTCCAGTACCCAGCTGTCAGAGACTCCAACCAGACCCAGAGAGTAGAGTCTCCAGTACCCAGCTGTCAGAGACTCCAACCAGACCCAGAGAGTCTCCAGTACCCAGCTGTCAGAGACTCCAACTAGACCCAGAGAGTAGCGTCTCCAGTACCCAGCTGTCAGAGACTCCAACCAGACCCAGAGAGTAGAGTCTCCAGTACCCAGCTCTCAGAGACTCCAACCAGACCCAGAGAGTAGAGTCTCCAGTACCCAGCTGTCAGAGACTCAACCAGACCCAGAGAGTAGAGTCTCCAGTACCCAGCTGTCAGAGACTCCAACCAGACCCAGAGAGTAGAGTCTCCAGTACCCAGCTGTCAGAGACTCCAACCAGACCCAGAGAGTAGAGTCTCCAGTACCCAGCTGTCAGAGACTCCAACCAGACCCAGAGAGTAGAGTCTCAGTACCCAGCTGTCAGAGACTCCAACCAGACCCAGAGAGTAGAGTCTCCAGTACCCAGCTGTCAGAGACTCCAACCAGACCCAGAGAGTAGAGTCTCCAGTACCCAGCTGTCAGAGACTCCAACCAGACCCAGAGAGTAGAGTCTCCAGTACCCAGCTGTCAGAGACTCCAACCAGACCCAGAGGTAGAGTCTCCAGTACCCAGCTGTCAGAGACTCCAACCAGACCCAGAGAGTAGAGTCTCCAGTACCCAGCTGTCAGAGACTCCAACCAGACCCAGAGAGTAGAGTCTCCAGTACCCAGCTGTCAGAGACTCCAACCAGACCCAGAGAGTAGAGTCTCCAGTACCCAGCTGTCAGAGACTCAACCAGACCCAGAGAGTAGATTCTCCTGTACCCAGCTGTCTCTATGAAGAGTGACTGGTCCATGGACAATCTCCACATTTTATCAGCAGAAAGACGCCATTTGATCAAAGGTAATATTACTTTTATTGTTCAGAGGGTTTTGAGTTCACCGACCTGAAACAGGATACTTTTATCCTCATTGAAATGGGCATTGTGTTTTTTCCCCCTTTTGTGTAAAATGCTAAATCCCTACTATAACTATGGCAACGAGGACCAGATATACTGAATTACTGTATTGTTGAGTCTCTACAGCTGAACAACTCTTTCCATAATGGGGGACCAGATATACTGAATTACTGTGTTGATGTGTCTCTACAGCTGATCAACTCTTTCCATAATGGAGGACCAGATATACTGAATTACTGTGTTGATGTGTCTCTATAGCTGAACAACTCTTTCCATAATGGAGGACCAGATATACTGAATTACTGTGTTGATGTGTCTCTACAGCTGAACAACTCTTTCCATGATGGAGGACCAGGCATACTGAATTACTGTGTTGTTGAGTCTCTACAGCTGATCAACTCTTTCCATGATGGCCTTGTCATTGAAACATCCCAGAAGATCAAGGTGATAATAAAGCCGTGAGATCATAATGTTGACAATACAATAGCCATGACAATAGCCTGGAAACCCAACAAATATACCCCACTAAATATAATTCTAATAAACCTTGTATTGTTCATCCAGATGCCATGTGGAGTGGCTTAGTGTCCTGTTCTCTCCCCCAACAACGAGCCATATGGAGTGGCTTAGTGTCCTGTTCTCTCCCCCAACAACGAGCCATATGGAGTGGCTTAGTGTCCTGTTCTCCCTCCCCCAACAACGAGCCATATGGAGTGGCTTAGTGTCCTGTTCTCTCCTCCCCAACAACCCGAGCCATATGGAGTGGCTTAGTGTCCTGTTCTCTCTCTCCCCCAACAACTTGAGCCATATGGGAGTGGCTTAGTGTCCTGTTCTCTCCTCCCCCAACAACGAGCCATATGGAGTGGCTTAGTGTCCTGTTCTCTCCTCCCCAACAACGAGCCATATTGAGTGGCTTAGTGTCCTGTTCTCTCTCCTCCCCCAACAACGAGCCATATGGAGTGGCTTAGTGTCCTGTTCTCTCCTCCCCCAACAACGAGCCATATGGAGTGGCTTAGTGTCCTGTTCTCTCCTCCCCCAACAACGAGCCATATGGAGTGGCTTAGTGTCCTGTTCTCTCCCTTAACAACGAGCCATATGGAGTGGCTTAGTGTCCTGTTCCTCTCCTCCCCCCAACAACGAGCCATATGGAGTGGCTTAGTGTCCTGTTCTCTCCTCCCCCAACAACGAGCCATATGGAGTGGCTTAGTGTCCTGTTCTCCTCCCCCAACAACGAGCCATAAGGAGTGGCTTAGTGTCCTGTTCTCTCCGCCCCCAACAACGAGCCATAAGGGAGTGGCTTAGTGTCCTGTTCTCTCCTCCCCAACAACGAGCCATATGGAGTGGCTTAGTGTCCTGTTCTCTCCTCCCCAACAACGAGCCATATGGAGTGGCTTAGTGTCCTGTTCTCTCCTCCCCCCAACAACAAGTCATATGGAGTGGCAGTGTCCTGTTCTCTCCGCCCCCAACAACGAGCCATGGGATGGCTTAGTGTCCTGTTCTCTCCCCCAACAACGAGCCATATGGAGTGGCTTAGTGTCCTGTTCTCTCCCCCAACAACGAGCCATATGGAGTGGCTTAGTGTCCTGTTCCCTCCCCCCAACAACGAGCCATATGGGTGGCTTAGTGTCCTGTTCTCTCCTCCCCCAACAACGAGCCATGTGGGAGTGGCTTAGTGTCCTGTTCTCTCCCTCCCCAACAACGAGCCATGTGGAGTGGCTAGTGTCCTGTCTCTCCTCCCCAACAACGAGCCATATGGAGTGGCTTAGTGTGCCTGTTCTCTCCTCCCCCAACAACGAGCCATATGGGAGCGGTTGTCCTGTTCTCTCCTCCCCAACAACGGAGCCATATGGGAGTGGCTTAGTGTCCTGTTCTCCCTCCCCCAACAACGAGCCATATGGAGTGGCTTAGTGTCCTGTTCTCCCCCCCAACAACGAGCTCATATGGAGTGGCTTAGTGTCCTGTTCTCTCCTCCCCCAACAACGAGCCATATGGAGTGGCTTAGTGTCCTGTTCTCTCCTCCCCCAACAACGGAGCCATATGGAGTGGCTTAGTGTCCTGTTCTCTCCTCCCCCAACAACGAGCCATGTGGAGTGGCTTAGTGTCCTGTTCTCTCCCCCCAACAACGAGCCATATGGAGTGGCTTAGTGTCCTGTTCTCTCCCCCAACAACGAGCCATATGGAGTGGCTTAGTGTCTGTTCTCTCCTCCCCCAACAACGAGCCATTGGAGTGGCTTAGTGTCCTGTTCTCTCTCCCCCAACAACGCAGCCATATGGGTGGCTTAGTGTCCTGTTCTCCCCCCCAACAACGAGCCATATGGAGTGGCTTAGTGTCCTGTTCTCTCCTCCCCCAACAACGAGCCATATGGAGTGGCTTAGTGTCCTGTTCTCTCCTCCCCCCAACAGCGAGCCATATGGAGTGGCTTAGTGTCCTGTTCTCTCCTCCCCAACAACGAGCCATATGGAGTGGCTTGGTGTCCTGTTCTCTCCTCCCCCAACAACGAGCCATATGGGAGTGGCTTAGTGTCCTGTTCTCCCCCCAACAACGAGCCATATGGAGTGGCTTAGTGTCCTGTTCTCTCCTCCCCCAACAACGCAGCCATTGGAGTGGCTTAGTGTCCTGTTCTCTCCTCCCCCAACAACGAGCCATATGGAGTGGCTTAGTGTCCTGTTCTCTCCTCCCCAACAACGAGCCATGTGGAGTGGCTTAGTGTCCTGTTCTCTCCCCCCCAACAACGAGCCATATGGATGGCTTGAGTGTCCTGTTCTCTCCTCCCCCAACAACGAGCCATATGGAGTGGCTTAGTGTCCTGTTCTCTCCTCCCCAACAACGAGCCATATGTGAGTGGCTTAGTGTCCTGTTCTCTCCTCCCCCAACAACGAGCCATATGGAGTGGCTTAGTGTCCTGTTCTCCCCTCCCCCAACAACGAGCCATATGGGTGGCTTAGTGTCCTGTTCTCTCCTCCCCAACAACGAGCCATATGGAGTGGCTTAGTGTCCTGTTCTCCCCTCCCCCAACAACGAGCCATATGGAGTGGCTTAGTGTCCTGTTCTCTCCTCCCCCAACAACGAGGCCATATGGAGTGGCTTAGTGTCCTGTTCTCTCCTCCCCCAACAACGAGCCATATGGAGTGGCTTGAGTGTCCTGTTCTCTCCTCCCCAACAACGAGCCATGTGGAGTGGCTTGGTGTCCTGTTCTCTCCTCCCCACCAACAACGAGCCATATGGAGTGGCTAGTGTCCTGTTCTCTCCTCCCCAACAACGAGCTATATGGAGTGGCTTAGTGTCCTGTTCTCTCCTCCCCCAACAACGAGCCATATGGGGTGGCTCAGTGTCCTGTTCTCTCTCCCCCAACAACGAGCCATTGGGAGTGGCTTAGTGTCCTGTTCTCTCCTCCCCCAACAACGAGCCATATGGAGTGGCTTAGTGTCCTGTTCTCTCCTCCCCCAACAACGAGCCATATGGAGTGGCTTGTGTCCTGTTCTCTCCCCCCAACAACGAGCCATATGGGTGGCTTAGTGTCCTGTTCTCTCCTCCCCAACAACGTGATGTTCAACTATAATAAACGTTTCCTAAACTACTGCCATAATGTTGAGACCAGGGTGGGACACACTGACTCCTTCCTGAACAGATCAGTAATGTTGAGACCAGGGTGGGACCCACTGACTCCTTACTCAACAGATCAGTAATGTGGAGACCAGGGTGGGACCCACTGACTCCTTCCTCAACAGATTAGTAATATTGAGACCAGGGTGGGACCCCACAGACTGTATCCTGAATCCTGATAAGATCAGCCAAGACAAGAAGTGGTAGCTGAGCAGCTGAAGATCTGTCAAAGGCTAATCTCGGTAAATCCAGAACTAAAATCTGGCGTAATTTGGTCATTTCTGTTTCGGTACTGTAGTCTGTCCACGAGAGATTAGCCAAAGGTAGACTACACAACACACTTCCAGAGTTCAAAGGTCAACTGCACCTAGAACATAGATACAGACTGCTCGTCATCAGGAAGTTGCTCTCTGAGCAGAATGGGAGATCAACTGCACGTAGAACATAGATACAGACCGCTCGTCATCAGGAAGTTGCTCTCTGAGCAGAACGGGAGATCAACTGTACCTAGAACATAGATACATACCGCTCGTCATCAGGAAGTTGCTCTCTGAGCAGAATGGGAGATCAACTGTACCTAGAACATAGATACAGACCGCTCGTCATCAGGAAGTTGCTCTCTGAGCAGAACGGAAACATCTCAATGATTTGACATGTTCTGGTAGTGAATTCAGGCTACAAGGTAAGATTATTGTGAAGTGTGTAGTGAAATTATATGCATGGTGTAATTATAGTATAGTGAACCTGGGACAGGCGCTAACTGGGATTGGGTAGGTCAAATTCTAAAACATATAGCATATGAATATATCATAGTTCTACATTTCACATTTCGTATGAAATATGTAATTGCATCATATTTGTTCCACTATAGTGCAACGATCCTCAGTATATGAGCCACGTTACAATTCCCACCAAGTGGGTTAACCCTCTTAGTGCCAATGGCATGATGTGTAGGGTGTTTGCCTTTCACGCCAGCGACCCGGGTTTGCTTCCCTGCCCCGCCGTTTGCTACAGAAGTGGGATGGTGGCCATGAGGCCATCAGAAAGCCTGGACGTGTGAGGGGGCTGAGTAGTGCCTTTGATGTCGAAAATTGTATTTGTCGTCAGTGAAACAAAAAGTACTTTCAGAGTTTTTGTAGAATTAAGATATACTTTATTACACAGATAATATAGCCGAGGTGGTCTGCAGAGCATCTAACTTTCCACCTCTCAGCTCTCAGTTTATATACAGTTTCATCCTTACTCATTTTACATACATTTTAGCTTAATCCCTCCCTGTTTGGTTCCTCCACCATTGTCTCCAGTTTTCACCTCTTGACCGCTCCGCCCACTTCCTTATTTTATAAAAATGGCGGTATCTGACTTCTCTCCCTTCTAATTCAGTGTCTGGAAACATTAGTGGGAACCAAGGCCTGTCATGTAAAAATAGCAGCCCTGTCCTGTAAAAATAACAGCCCTGTCCTGTAAAAATAACAGCCCTGCCCTGTAGAAATAACAGCCCTGTCCTGTAAAAATAACAGCCCTGTCATGTAAAAATAACAGCCCCTGTCCTGTAGAAATAACAGCCCTGTCCTGTAAAAATAGCAGAGCCATTTCCCTGGCTCCATTCTGAGCCCCTAATTGATTCCCATACCTATCAATCGGTACTTAAACATGGCTTAAACATGGCAGGTCCATAATCAATTTCTCAATCATATACAGTTCCCACACATAGCAGGCAGATCTCACACATTGCAGGCATTCTTCCAAGCCTCTTCCTTCTGTACCACTCAGTCCCAACACCTGTCATGCTGTGATTAACCATGTTTAACTTATAGTCTGAACTATGTTTAACCCCTGGCTCCGTTCCAGGAATATGCCTAAGGAGGGAGGCAAAGGGCAACAGTCTGGTTTCAGTCACTGATAAGGCAGGACAGCCGTGGATTAGGGAGGAGCGAGGAATTCGACCCGAAGTCAGATCAGATGAAGAGAGAAGAAACTTCCACGCCCACGAAGGTTCTAGCATCAGGCAGGGCCATGACTACACCAGCGAGAGGAACCAATGAAGTTCCTGCCTAGCAACAGAGATGTAACTATGTTTAACCCTGGCTCCGTGCTTGTCATGTTGTGATTCACTGTTTAACTTATAGTCTACTGAGTCTAAAGGATTGAACTATAGTCTACTGAAAAATCCCCAATACCTTCCTGTTTTGGAGGGGCTGTGTAGTGAGCCACGTTACAATTCCCACCATGTGGGTTAACCCTATTGCCATCTGTAGGGTGTTTGCCTTTCTCGCCAGCGACCCGGTTCACTTCCCTGCCCCGCTGTTTGCTACAATATTAATAGCATAGGCTACCTGTTGAACAAAGAGACTCAATAGAATGAGATAAAGGATTTTAGGATAATATAAATAAGTATCCATTTAGAGTTGTCTTTTAGGTTCAGCCTTGTAGCTGCTTTTATCAATTAGCTGAAATGTAACAAAGGACATGGCCTCCGAGTTGGGAGATAACCAGGCCCAGTTTAAATCACCATGACAACCATTTCATTAATTCCCGAGTGCAGCAAGGGGAATCTAGAGACTCAACCTTTGTACCCAATCACATGGGTTTACAGCAGCTCACAGTTGCAACTCCATTGCTAAGAAGTCAAACTGCTTTGGTTTAGATAAAGACATAGGTCATAATATCTGTAGCAATCAGGTTGGGCTCAATTCAGAATTTTGGAATTGACTCCCATTCAACTCATGAGGAAGATTAATCGTCATTGAGCAAATTTCAGGTCTGCTGAGCGCAAACTCGAATGTTGTGAAAGTTCTGTACAACTTCCGGCACATGTTTACTGTGAACACTGAGGCTGTACCAGCTGGAAGTTACAGTTTTAACCGTGGCCAAGTATATTCATTTCTCTAGAAGCATGCTGAAAGTCTGTTGTTAATTTGTTTACAGAGAAATAGCATTGTATTCGGTCAAACACAACAGTTTGCTAAGAGCTGGCAGCAAGCTGCTAGGTCTGCTGTTAGAACCAGTAAAGGTCGCTTTACCACTCTTGGATAGCGGAATGACTTTGGCTTCCCTCCAGGCCTGAGGACAAAGACTTTCCTCTCGGCTCAGATTAAAGATATGGCAGATAGGAGTGGCTATAGAGTCAGCTACCATCCTCAGTAGCTTCCCATCTAAGTTGTCAATGCCAGGAGGTTTTTCATTATTGATCGATAACAAATACAATTCTACCTCTCCCACACTAACTTTGCAAAATGTAAACTTGCAATGCTTTTCTTTCCTTTGTTGTTTTCTTATACATGAGTACTATGGCTCAGAGTACAGGCCTGAGTCGTGCCCTGGCAATGCTACAGAATCCTTCTCTGATGCGCTCTGCCTACAAAATCTACTGCATAGTTAGTTTTGTATACTAAGTCTTGCATAGTTTGCTTTATTTCAGTATGTTGGACTGAAAGTGGCTAATATTGTGTTGATTCCATCAGAATTCCCACAGTAGAGGCAAATGTTAATAGTGTTAACTAATCGGGAAAACTATCAAGTTGGAGAGAACATTGCTCATGAGTTGAAATTCTAATTGGCCACATCCCCCCAGGATTTTGAATTTGAGTAACAGAAAGTCGAATTTAATTCAGTGCAATCAAAGATTATGGATACACTGACAAGATACGTCTCTCTGCCCTCACAATGGGTGTTGTTGTCCACAAAGCTCCCGCCTATCCTTTCTTTGGATTGGTTCCAACCGCCGTGTCTTTGTGAGATGCAGGGTAGGTGAACGGATGATCTCTGCATGTGTGGTTCCCACCGTGAAGCATGGAGGAGGAGGTGTGATGGTGTGATGGTGTGGGGTGCTTTTGCTAGTGACACTGTCTGTGATTTATTTAGAAATCAAGGCACACTTAACCAGCATGGCTACCACAGCATTCTGCAGCGATACGCCATCCCATCTGGTTTGCGCTTAGTGGGACTACCATTTGTTTTACAACAGGACACTGACCCAACACACCCCCAGGCTGTGTAGGGCTATTTGACCAAGAAGGAGAGTGATGGAGTGCTGCATCAGATGACCTGGCCTCCACAGTCACCCAACCTCAACCCGTTTGAGATGGTTTGGGATGAGTTGGACCGCAGAGTGAAGGAAAAGCAGCCAACAAGTGCTCAGCATATGTGCGAACTGCTTCAAGACTGTTGGAAAAGCATTCCAGGTGAAGCTGGTTGAGAGAATGCCAAGAGTGTGTAAAGCTGTTATGAAGGCAAAAGGGTTGCTAAAAACACTTTTTTCATTACTACATGATTCCATATGTGTTATTTCATAGTTTTGATGTCTTCACTATTATTCTACATTATGTCCATCAACTGTAAACATGGAATGTAAACAGAACCAGTTACAACTGAAGTATCTGATCATCAACAGAACCAGTTACAACTGAAGTATCTGATCATCAACAGAACCAGTTACAACTGAAGTATCTGATCATCAATGAATTCGAGAAAAAGTCATTCATTTTTCAAACACAGCAGCCGCAAATCATCAGGTGGGCAAATGTGCACTTGGAAATTATTTTGGGTGAAACTATCATTTTCTAATGTATTCTATTTCATTCCATGATATTGTTGTTACAAAATAGATTTGTGTTGACTGTGATTAGGGCATGGGAATACACTAGCCTCTGCTAGGCTAAATTACCAAACCAGGCATTTATAACTCACCACATGATCCTCAAACCAAAGACTGGCCAAACTCGTGTTTCTAAAAAGTAAATTCAAAGGCACTGTATAGCTTAATAAGGCATGCGCTTTTTACAGCCTAAATGCTCAATGAATAGGCATGTTGTTGAAGTGCTGTTGTTCATGTGTTGTTGAAATGCTGAATGCTCCTGCCAGCATGCAGCATGTGACCAATGCTACATGCCATGAAAAGGCGGCTACCAGCCGGTTCCTCAACCCTGCACCTTAGAGGCTGCCTCCCGATATACACAGACATGGAATCACTGGCCACATTAATAATGGAACACTAACCACTTTAATAATGTTTACATACTGCTTTACTCATCTCATATGTATATACTGTAATCTATTCTACTGTATCTTAGTCTATGCCACTCCGACATTGCTTCGTCCTAATATTTATATATTTCTTAATTCCATTCTTCTACTTTTAGATTAATGTGTACTGTTGTGAATTGTTAGATACTACTGCACTGTTGGAGCTAGAAATACAAGCATTTCTCTGCACCCGCAATAACATCTGCTAAATATGTGCATGTGACCAATACAATTTCATTTGATTTTGATTTGAAATGCTTCACAATTGATTTCTTAAATGGCAGGCTATAGCCTTGGAATAATAATAATAATACAGCCTAAATAATTCATTTTCGTTCCTTAGGCTACCTGGCTTGCTCCTGACTCATTTAGAGTTAGTATGTTGTTTAACAGCCGGTTGAAATGTCGAACATCAATTGATGGTGACAGAATCACACATTGCTTAAGCAAAGTCAATTTTGTTTATCCTATAAAATGTTGTGCAGCCTCTGAATATCATAGACAAATCAAAGATGTCCAATATGCATCGGTCACGTCTTTCGCCTGCATTTACAGCTTGTTTCTGGCATATAGATCGCTTTATATAATCAGCCATTTTCTTTAACAAAAGCCACAATACCCTCACATACCCCCTCAATTAGAGCCCTGGTTTTAACTTAACACACCAAGTTCTTCACTGACACTGAGATATTTAAGGAGTGCATGGTGATTAGGGTTGAATAGCGGGAACCGGGTTACCGAGATCTACCGTTCAAACCCACTACTGTTCAAACCCACAAACCGGGTCGATTATAATACATTGTTTATATTAACAGCAAAATGTAAAATGGAACTGTTAAATTATATGCAATGTCTAAATCTGTCTTATCGAGGGCCTTGTCTCTGCTATCTGCATGATCAATCATCAACCCTCCGGGTGGGGACAGAGCACCTCTCAGGATGGAGCGCAGGACAATGCATGTAGACCTACCATCTCATCATGGTAACTGTTGCTACAGTAACATAAGGACAGAATGCATTTTTTATTGTAAAGATACTTATATTTTTATTTATTGCAGCGGCAGAGTTTTAAAACAGCCTATCACTTGAATATCTTTGCTTTAAATCAATGCACATGCCAGCACTCTCTCGCAGTCTTTCTCTCAAAAATATCAATGCAACAGCAAACAATTTCAAAGATTTTACTGAGTTACAGTTCATATAAGGAAATCAGTAAACTGAATTAAATGCATTATACACCCCCGGGAATAATATGATACTTTTAAAACATTTTCTGACAAGTGACCACTTAGAAATGTTCATTTTCACGTTTTAATAAATTATTTTGAATGTTTGGGAATGATGTGTACTAAGGCATTTGTGAAAACTCTATAGCAGTCAGGAGCAAGCCAGAAAGCGGCCGTGCGTTTGGACAATGAATAGACACTGCAGGAAATAAAACCAAATAAAACCATCTGTCTAGCACATTTCTCCTATTTGTCTGCCTCTTCAGTCCAGGGTGCATTGCATGGTGCCGTTGCCAGAGATATTAGAGAAAACAGATAGGAATCACATTGGGCAATGCACGTCGGAGAGTATAACGCTCCACCCCCAGTAGACTGTCGACCAATCCCGTTGAAGTTGTCATGCAGCGTCACGCGGTTGCTAAACTAATCGTCGCTGCAATCCCTTCTCAAAGTCAGGGTATGAGTGGAGAAACGTGCCTATTTTCCTCGAAAGTACTGTGGTGACCTGACTAGATCATAAAAGAACAACTGTCCAGACAGAGGATTGAGTTTACGAATGGACGGTTTATTAAACCAACTTTACACAGGCTACTGTTTGGCCGTAGCCCACGCCAAATAAATGAAAGATAACCCACAAGCCAATCGTGACCTTCTCTTGGGAAGCCCAGATGTAAAGAGGGAGAGAACAAAGGCTAAACCTGGTCTTAACTTCCAATGCTCCATCCCCCTGCCCAACCCCCCTCCACGCCACTCTGCCAACCGCCAGGATGCCCGGCATCAGAACATTCCAGGCATTCCCGTGATTGGCAGATAGCAGGTTGATTGACATGTCAGACCCCGCGAACACTGGGTACTGGTAGGTACAACACAACCATCTACTAGCCTAACACATAACACACAGCTGTCTGTGCGGGTCGCTACAGTACATAATGTGACGATTCCAAAGCTATACAATATTACAGATATAAAGAGATCAACTATATCATAACTCGGAAAAGATTCGTAATGTTGTACCTTGTTGACGAAATTCGTGCTAATGTTTTTATTTTTTTAGCTAGCACTCAATTGCCTCCCATTCACTCCTTGAAGGAGAGCTCTCCTTGTCCCAGAATCGCCCAGAATGCACCGCGCGGCCCATGGACGTAGCATGGGCAATGTACACCAATGGGCGTTACCAGGAGTCCAATGGAGTTTCCCCATCTCCTCAAAAGTATCTCTGCCGTTGTGAACGTCAGACTCCACTCTGTGAGGCACATCGATCTGCAGGTTGAACATGGTGAGATTGTAGACCCCTAAATTGATAGTGCAGTTTGTTTAGGCGATTTTACAGCTAACTAGCTACTTCACATGCTGATATTGTATTTGGTATTAATTTGTGTAGCTACGTTTGCTTGCTTGCTTTGCCAGCCAGCCAGCCCATAGAGATACTTTACATGTTTCTACCAACCTTATTATAACGGCTAAATGAAACATTTGATCACAAAAAATATTGTTCTCACATATTAGTAATATTATTAGTAGTGTTATTTAACAATGTAAATTATAGGAATGGGTGGATTTCTCCTTTCATAAGGCAATGCATCCCAGTGCTGAGGCGCCACTACAGCCGGCCATGACCGGGCCCATAGGGGCGGGAGCACAATTGGCCCAGTGCCGTCCAAAGGGGAGGGTTTGGCCAAGGGGCTTCCCTTGGCTCGCCACGCTCTAGCCCGGGCGCCTGCAAGCTGACTTCAGTTGTCAGTCGAAAGTGGTTTCCTCCGACACATTGGTGTGGCTGACATCAAGCTTTGATGATTTCAATCAGCTGTGTAGTTCTAGGGCAAAAACCACAACGTGCACCCGGGGGGGGAGGGGCCCCAGGACCAAGTTTGGGAAACACTGGGCTATAGCAGTTCTTTATTCAGACCTATAACTGTTCAATCTTCGTGAAAAGAAGTGAAAGACGTCTGCATCTTATTATAGGCCTGTATTATTCAGCATGTCATTAGAATGATGAAGATCAGGACAACGAAACCTATTTCATTTAACTGTTTTAAAGCGAGGAAGGAATGAAGCACCAATAGAGAGAGAAGGAGGAGGTAGGCTAATAACATTAGGGGGAATATTATGGAAGGTGTATATATACATTATACATGTAAAGTAGGCCCTATTATTAAAATCTAATTCGCTAGCTTATGTCCTGCGAAAGCATGCATGTTCTCTCCCAGCTTCATGGTTTGAACAATGTGTGTAATTCCAGTCCATATAATACAGTATAATACCATACAGTACAGTCCACACTCAAAAAGATTAGCCTACTGGAGCTTGTTTCATTGATTTACCTAAAAGAGCATAGCTACATCAATGGGCTTTTATGTTTTTCTGTCATGCCTAAATTAAGGGGAAAAATCCACCCTAAACCACAAATTCCTATAATTTACAGCGTTAAATAACACTAATATGTGAGAACAATGTTTTTGTGAACAAATATTACATTTTCGTGTTATAGTAAGGTTGGTAGCAACGTGAAAATTGTTGTGGAAATCTGTTGCAGTTAAAGTTGACTACAACATCCGCAATGCTCTCTCTATGGGCTGGTTGGGTAGCTAGCTAGCTTTAGATGTAAAAAATAGTAATATATATATATATATATATATATATATATATATAACAATTATTTGATAAAATATTGAATTTGGCCTTTACTACTAAAGCCCATATAAACTCATTGAATAACACATTCATAAATGGCAAAAAAAGACAGTCAAAAAAATACATCATAAGGAATAAAGTTTTGAAGTGTCTGTCCTGTATCTAGGAGACATAAGACAGATCAGGATTCTTTTTTTTTTTTTTTTACCCATATAACCCCATATTTATGGAGCACAAAACTACCTCCATACTTCTATTAGTTTGTATGGGATAGCTTCAGACGAGTCCCGTAGCACTTGTGTGGGTCGTAGAGCAAAACGGAGAACACTACCATGTTCATGAGAGTCTCTCCTTTTCATAGTGGGATCATACAGATGCTACAGACATTTTCGTGAGAAGACCAATTTTCGGGATGTCTCATGGTCTGACAAACTCCGCTGTAGATCCGCCACCTTCCACCGCTGATGTGGAAGGCCAACATAAGGCGGATGCGGTGGATTGAGACGATATCTCCAGCTTAAACTGACTGATTTTATTGGGGACTTTTTTTATGTTACTTAGGTTGGCCTTGCAAGTGCGTCGATATACTTTAATGGTTAATGGCAAGCCCTGAATAAGGTAAAGACTTTTTTTTAAGTCTCATGCAATGTAGGCCTGCATTGATCACCACATATAGGATTTGCTCCATTGGTTTGGTTGGTAGGCCTACATTATACTCAAATAGCCACAACAGCCTATTGGCTACTGTCTACAACTGTAAGGGTACATCCTATTGGCTACTGTCTCACAACTGTCAGGGTACAGCCTATTGGCTACTGTCTACAACTGTAAGGGTACAGCCTTTTGGCTACTGTCTACAACTACATCCTATTGGCTACTGTCTACAACTGTCAGGATACAGCCTGTTGGCTACTGTCTACAACTGTCAGGATACAGCCCTATTGGCTACTGTCTACAACTGTCAGGGTACATCCTACTGGCTACTGTCTACAACTGTCAGGGTACAGCCTATTGGCTACTGTCTACAACTGTAGGGGTACAGCCTGTGGCTACTGTCTACAACTGTAAGGGTACATCCTATTGGCTACTGTCTACAACTGTCAGGGGTACAGCCTGTGGCTACTGTCTACAACTGTCAGGGTACAGCCTATTGGCTACTGTCTACAACTGTCAGGGTACATCCTATTGGCTACTGTCTACAACTGTAAGAGCCTCAGTGATCACTGTAAACGCATTCCAGAAGTTGCACAAAATTCTCAAAACTTTCAAGTTTCCGCTCACAAGACCTAAAATGTGCTCTGGGTTCCCAAAAATTCGAGGGAACATTGATGCCAACCATTTGAACTTAGTTAGTCATGTTGGCAACAGAATAAGCTTTCAAATGATGCCCACTTTTCCTGTTTGAAAATTGAAATGGATTGTTTTTGGATCGTGGTTAACAACAGCCATAATGGTGATGATGAAAGATCCAATAGGACCTCATAGTTGAAGGCTCTTTCTCAACGGCATAGCTAGGGAAAGATCCAATAGGACCTCACAGCTGAGGCTCTTTCTCAACGGCATAGCTAGGAAAGATCCAATAGGACCTCATAGTTGAAGGCTCTTTCTCAACGGCAGAGCTAGGAAAGATCCAATAGGACCTCATAGCTGAAGGCTCTTTCTCAACGGCAGAGCTAGGAAAGATCAAATAGGACCTCATAGCTGAAGGCTCTTTCTCAACGGCAGAGCTAGGAAAGATCCAATAGGACCTCATAGCTGAAGGCTCTTTCTCAACGGCAGAGCTAGGAAAGATCCAATAGGACCTCATAGCTGAAGGCTCTTTCTCAACGGCAGAGCTAGGAAAGATCCATTAGGACCTCATAGCTGAAGGCTCTTTCTCAACGGCAGAGCTAGGAAAGATCCAATAGGACCTCATAGCTGAAGGCTCTTTCTCAACGGCATAGCTAGGAAAGATCAAATAGGACCTCATAGCTGAAGGCTCTTTCTCAACGGCATAGCTAGGAAAAGATCCAATAGGACCTCATAGCTGAAGGCTCTTTCGTTGGGTCATAAAAGTGTTTTGGAATGACTTAGGAAGTGTTCATAAAATTTTTTATATATACACTACCAGTCAAAGGTTTGGACACACCTACTCATTCAAGGGTTTTTCTTTATTTCTACTATTTTTTACATCGTAGAATAATAGTGAAGAAATCAAAACTATGAAATAACACATATGGAATCATGTAGTAACCCCCCTAAAAAAATATATATATATATACACAAAAAAAAATCCTTTGTCATCAGCCCTTGAAAAAGATAAATGAAATATAAATGACATATGAAATATACACAGTGTACAAAACATTAAGAACACATTCCTAATATTGAGTTGCACCCCCAAGTTGACTTCAATGCTTCCCACAGTTGTGTGAAGTTGGCTGGATGTCCTTTGGGTGGTGGACCACTCTTGATACACACAGGAAATTGTTGAGCGTGAAAAACCCAGCAGCGTTGCAGTTCTTGACACAAACCTGTGCGCCCTTCGCTCCTGCTTGACAAGCACTACTGTCTGGCAATGGCTGGGAGTAGCCACTAAAACTAACTCATACTCAATGGGAAGTAGCTACTAAAACTAACTCCAGACTCAATGGGAAGTAGCTACTAAAACTAACTCAGACTCAATGGGAAGTAGCTACTAAAACTAACTCAGACTCAATGGGAAGTAGCTACTAAAACTAACTCAGACTCAATGGGGAAGTAGCTACTAAAACTAACTCAGACTCAATGGGAAGTATCTGCTAAAACTAACTCAGACTCAATGGGAAGTAGCTGCTAAAATTAACTCAGACTCAATGGGAAGTAGCTACTAAAACTAACTCAGACTCAATGGGAAGTAGCTGTTAAAACTAACTCAGAATCAATGGGAAGTAGCTACTAAAACTAACTCCAGACTCAATAGGAAGTAGCTACTAAAACTAACTCAGACTCAATGGGAAGTAGCTACTAAAACTAACTCAGACTCAATGGGAATTAGCTGCTAAAACTAACTCAGACTCAATGGGAAGTAGCTGCTAAAATTAACTCAGACTCAATGGGAAGTAGCTACTAAAACTAACTCAGACTCAATGGGAAGTAGCTGCTAAAACTAACTCAGAATCAATGGGAAGTAGCTACTAAAACTAACTCAGACTCAATGGGAAGTAGCTACTAAAACTAACTCAGACTCAATGGGAAGTAGCTACTAAAACTAACTCAGACTCAATGGGAATTAGCTGCTAAAACTAACTCAGACTCAATGGGAAGTAGCTACTAAAACTAACTCAGATTCAATGGGAAGTAGCTACTAAAACTAACTCAGACTCAATGGGAAGTAGCTACTAAAACTAACTCAGACTCAATGGGAAGTAGCTACTAAAACTAACTCAGACTCAATGGGAAGTAGCTACTAAAACTAACTCAGACTCAATGGGAAGTAGCTACCTAGTAGCTGGGTGACAGCTGCACACGCATTCTACGCATGAACTACACCCATCATCAATACTTTTAATCACAAATAAACAATCATCAGTTTTAGAACTGAAAATGTACCATTATTTGTGTAAAACTAACAGTGAAATACGACTCAGACTCATCCTCTGGCTTAAAAACAGAAGTCCAAACTCTGGTGGTACAGTAGCTCAATGTACGGTAGTTTCCTGGGAAGACACAGAAGAAAAACAACACTTCTCAATCAAAACCATCTAACCTATAGCAGAGCACTTTGACACACCCACTCATTTACATTTTACATTTACATTTTTAGTCATTTAGCAGACGCTCTTATCCAGAGCGAATTACAGTCGAGAATCGAACCCACAACCCTGGCGTTGCAAACGCCATGCTCTATCAACTGAGCTACATCCCTGCCGGCCATTCCCTCCCCTACCCTGGACGACTGGGCCAATTGTGCACCGCCCCATGGGCCTCCCGGTCGCGGCCGGCTGCGACAGAGCCTGGATTCGAACCAGGATCTCTAGTGGCACAGTTTGCACTGCGATGCAGTGCCTTAGACCACTGCGCCACTCCTTTTCCACACGCCACTACTTTCCTTTCGACACACCCACTCCTTTTCCACACGCCCACTACTTTCCTTTCGACACACCCACTCCTTTTCCCCACGCCCACTACTTTCCTTTCGACACACCCACTCCTTTTTCACACGCCCACTACTTTCCTTTCGACACACCCACTCCTTTTCCACACGCCCCTACATTCCTTTCGTCACACCCACTACTTATCCACACGCCCACTACTTTCCTTTCACACACCCACTCCTTTTCCACACGCCCACTACTTTTCTTCGACACACCCACTCCTTTTCCACACGCCCACTACTTTCCTTCTACACCCACTTCCTTTCCACACGCCCACTACTTTCCTTTCGACACACCCACTCCTTTCTCCACACGCCCACTACTTTCCTTTCGACACACCCACTCCTTTTCCACACGCCCACTACTTTCCTTTCGACACACCCACTCGGCCATACTCCGTTGGCCATATTTGGATGCCACCCCCTTTTCAGTGGAAAGCCAAAAGGTGGTTCCACCCAGAGCCATGTGTTTAGACTGAGCCAGCTCACAGTACAATTCCACCCTATCCCCTTACGGGTTAACGTTTTGGTTGGCCAACAATATTTTAAGACTATTTTAATGCCTGTCTGTTTAGTGCTCCTTGCTTGATGTTGCTGAACCCTTATTGGGAGGTGGCTAACTAGTCTGTATATTCCACTGATTCATATGGATGCCAGTCGGCTGTAAAAATGGGTAAAAACAGAAAAGCATATAACTGTAGCTATGTGGTCTTTACTTGATGTGGTGTGCAGCATAGAGTGTATAGTCCTTTAGTCTCTATGGGCCAGATGGTAGTGTACAGTTCAGAGATGGCTTGATGTGGTGAGCAGCATAGAGTGTATAGTCCTTTAGTCTCTATGGACCAGATGGTAGTGTACAGTTCAAAGATGGCTTGATGTGGTGTGCAGCATAGAGTGTATAGTCCTTTAGTCTCTATGGGCCATATGGGCAGTTGGTGAGGGCTACAGCATGGGGAAAGAAACTGTTCAGATGGGGGTCTATAACATCCAATCACATAGGTTTACAGCAGCTGACAGATGAAAATTCATCGCTACTAACTCAAACTGCCTTGGTTTAAATAAAGACAATTTCTGTAAAGATAAAAAAGTATATACCTTTTAAATTATGAGCCTCATCTTGAGGAGTCACCTGTGACAGTATTCATAAAGAGTAGGAGTACTGATCTGGGATCAGTTTAGCCTTTAGATCATAATGAAACAGATTAAATGGACAGGGGGACCTGATCCTAGATCAGCACTCCTCCTCTGGGAAACTGCCTTTATGAATAAGGGCCCAGGAGTCACCAGGACCAAGAAACCGAACACATACTGTTGTGAAGTCTAGTTACAGCAGGTGTTTACTGCCATCTGGTGGAAGATACCAATAAGACACTTTATTATCAGGGTGGGGAGGCGGCTGAGCTGAAACAGAACGTAAAGAAGACTATCCTGCTCAGAACAGTGAACAAACAAAGGCAGAAGCTGCTGGTAAAGCAACAGTCACGGTGTGATGGAGAGTGGTAAAGCAACACTCACGGTGTGATGGAGAGTGGTAAAGCAACACTCACGGTGTGATGGAGAGTGGTAAAGCAACACTCACGGTGTGATGGAGTGTGGTAAAGCAACACTCACGGTGTGATGGAGAGTGGTAAAGCAACACTCACGGTGTGATGGAGAGTGGTAAAGCAACACTCACGGTGTACAGATGTTAAATAAATAAGTGTTAGCTTCCTCAGCACCATGCACCCCACTGTTGCCACCGCAGTGACTAGAAGAAGAAACCGGAGACAGTGACAGACTACAATCACACAAAGGTATATACAGTATCTCTACCATATACAGATAGCCTTCCCATCTGCCAAACACCAAATAGGATCCCCTTTTATTATATTACATTCATATTATTACTATTAGTATTATCATTCTATATAATTATAACCTTTTCTATTCTATTTTATTTTATGTAAAAGGTTGGTGTGGATGCACTCGACCAGATGTCCAGACTGTACTCTGTAAAAGGGTACTCTCCTCTGGCCTGTTGACTGTACTCTGTAAAAGGGGGTACTCTCCTCTGGCCTGTTGACTGTAAACTG
This sequence comes from Coregonus clupeaformis, assembly GCF_020615455.1. Taxonomy (NCBI): domain Eukaryota; kingdom Metazoa; phylum Chordata; class Actinopteri; order Salmoniformes; family Salmonidae; genus Coregonus; species Coregonus clupeaformis. The sequence goes on along the minus strand of NW_025534208.1, from coordinate 129,823 downwards.
TAAAGGGGTATTCTCCTCTGGCCTGTTGAGGTGTTCTACAATGTGCTCGACATGACTGCTATCAACACGTGTTGTACGAGCAAGGCCTTGACAAGACAGTCAGCAGGAGACATTTCATCATGGATCTGGCATGTGAGCTTGGTAGAACCACATGAACGCAGAGAAAGAAGCTACAGTCACCAAGCAGGCCGTCAAGACAGCAGGTCCTCCTCTCCCTCTTCCCCAAGCACCACAGCTCCCACTGGGGAAAAATACACAATGTCAAGACAGCAGGTCCTGCTCTCCCTCTTCCCCAAGCACCACAGCTCCCACTGGGGAAAAATACACAATGTCAAGACAGCAGGTCCTGCTCTCCCTCTTCCCCAAGCACCACAGCTCCCACTGGGAAAAATACACAATGTCAAGACAGCAGGTCCTGTTCTCCCTCTTCCCCAAGCACCACAGCTCCCACTGGGGAAAAATACACAATGTCAAGACAGCAGGTCCTGTTCTCCCTCTTCCCCAAACACCACTGCTCCCACTGGGGAAAAATACACAATGTCAAGACAGCAGGTCCTGTTCTCCCTCTTCCCCAAGCACCACAGCTCCCACTGGGGAAAAATACACAATGTCAAGGCAGCAGGTCCTGTTCTCCCTCTTCCCCAAGAACCACAGCTCCCACAGGGGAAAAATACACAATGTCAAGTCGGCAGGTGCACACCAAACAAGGCCCATGAAAAACTGTGTGCAGGGCAACCGATTTGATTTGTTTGTGGACCTGAAGCATAAAGAGAAGACGTGATTGGTTCATGTGTAAAGGCTCGGTACAGTGTCTGATACAATCAACACATTATTGTTTTTACATCTTGTCATAAATATATTTCCACAAAAATGTATTTATGCAATTCATCCTTTACAATTGTTCATGCACTGGTGCTTTTGTTTAGGAATACAGCAAATCATTTCACCTGAACACCTGGCTAGTTATATTATTATTATTATACTTTTTTCATTTGTACTTTGTCAAAATAAACTGTAAATCGACATTATTAACTCTATTACTAATTGAATCTACAAATACAGTTGATTAAATGGTTTACACCTGTAATGTTTTTATTGTAAGGGAAACAGAAATAGGCTATAGGCCGATTTTGTAGAATTAACTATTGTTGTTATTTTTTTATTGATATATTTCCACAAATATTTCTTCATGCAATACATCATTTACAACAGTTTATGCACTATTTATCAAGCGTTTATTTAACAAACCATGTTTGCACACCTTGCACCTTGCTGGTTGATATGCATCTGATGCATATGCTAAAGTGGGACGCCTGGTAACTTTCTCTAGCGGGTTCTGATATGCTGAAAGAACAGGCGGTTCTAGTGTTAAGGACTGGTAGATGGGTGTTGCTCATGCATTCACTCATGCTGACCGGCTCCAGTACTTTGTTCTTAACTAAAGCCTCCAAGTCAGCCTTGACATATGGTCTGATAGCATAAGGTACAGGTCCTGCTTTCAGAAACGTTGGTTTGCTGTCTGGCTTAATGCTAAGCTTCCCTGTAATGTCGTTCATACTACCCAGCTGTCCATTAAAGACTTCTCCATGTTTCTTTAAGATGGCAGGTAGGTCTGTGTCTCCATGTGCCATTGTATGCACTGATGGCCAGTCCAGTGTGATTTTCTCCATCTATGAACATCCCAGTAGTGATGCATAGTCTCCTTTCACAACATAGAGTGGCAGCTTTTCAGTTTGTCTGTTTACCTGAACTGTGACATCAGTGATGCCTCCAAAGCGACAGATTCACCTGTGTAAGTCTTTAACCGAGGTGCGCTGGTTGAAGTGGAAGGTGTTTCAGTGTATTTATTCTGACACAAGAGATACAGCTGCCCCTGTGTCAATCTCCATACCCACCGGCTGTCCCTCTAGCAAGGGGAGACATAGTAACGTGCGGCCCGCCAGAAAAAAGTCAGGATTTTCAGTTTGACTTCCTCGTCTGATGAGTCACTCACCTCAGTGTTCTCTTACTCAACAGTGTGAACATGTCTATTTGTCTTTCGTTGGAATGTCTGTTTCTTGTTTCCTGTTTTTGTGATTTCTCTGTTCTCTTTTTGTTTCTGGAGACTTGTCCGATGTTGACCTTTTACCACAGGCTGAACAATCCATGTCCTTACACCAGCATGTGACTTGATTTCCCGGTCTCTGATTTTCAGTTGAAACTCTGTTGAAACGTTTTATTTATTTGAAAAGAACACAGACAAGAACAAATAGCAGCAGGAATGGTTATACAGCTAGAGACACAATACTGTTAAAATATATATCAGAACAAATAGCAGCAGGAATGGTTATACAGCTAGAAACACAATACTGTTAAAATATATATCAGAACAAATAGCAGCAGGAATGGTTATACAGCTAGAGACACAATACTGTTAAAATATATATCAGTATATTATGGAAACTAGTTATTGCAGATAAATACAATTATAATAAACCACATATGCCAATCACCCACCTCAGCTGCATCAACCCACCCTCCAACCCTCCTGGGACCACCCCAACCCACCCTCCAACCCCTCCTGGGACCACCCCAACCCACCTTCCAACCCCTCCTGGGACCACCCCAACCCACCCTCCAACCCCTCCTGGGACCACCCCCAACCCACCCTCCAACCCCTCCTGGGACCACTCCAACCCACCCTCCAACCCCTCCTGGGACCACCCCAACCCACCTTCCAACCCCTCCTGGGACCACCCCAACCCACCCCTCCAACCCCTCCTGGGACCACCCCAACCCACCCTCCAACCCCCTCCTGGGACCACTCCAACCCACCCTCCAACCCCTCCTGGGACCACCCCAACCCACCTTCCAACCCCTCCTGGGACCACCCCAACCCACCTTCCAACCCCTCCTGGGACCACCCCAGTCCCTCCTGGTATGAGGATACCTCTTTCCAAAACATGTCCCCTGGTCACTCCCAGTACATATAATTAAAGGAGTCCAAGGCACCTTGATTACATAGATCACACAGAGGAGCGGTTGTGATTTCTATTAAATGATGTTTTCTAAGTGGAAGGTTTACCCTGTGTATGAGATTACAATGTATCAGCTGGTGATTAGGATTGTTAGATGAACCCACTAAGTTCCTGATGAACTCAACTGGTGAGCCTCTTTAGCAGCTAGTTCCATGGACACACTGATTTCAATGTCCTTTGCCAAGGTCAGATGACTTTCAGTCAACAGTCTCTTTTGTGTAGCTTCACTCCGTAGTCCACATACTAGTCTGTCTCTAATGATGTCATTTAGAACAGCATTAAACTCCAGTGTTCTGATAGTTTCTTTAATGCAGCAGCAAACATTGTTACTGATTCTCCATCTTCCTGATGTGTCTCCTGTGGAACCTGAACCTTTCAACATTAACTAGTGGTTCTGGTGAAAAATGTCCTTTAAGTATCTCACAATATCCCCATACGTCTTATTACCTGTTCTGACTGGCTGTAGCAGGCTGCCTAGTAAATTAAATGTCTTTGGCCCCATTACACTAAAACATGGAGGCACAATGTTGTCCTCATCCATGTCATTTACATGAACAAAATATTCAAACCGTTCTGTATATGAGCTCCAGTGCTCAATACTTTTATCAAACTGTCCAATGTTTCCAACAATTCCAATAATTGTTCATTTCTCAATAAGCTTCTGATTGTCACTCACTTCAATATTGTCCTCAACCAAAGCAATATTTTCCTCAGTCACGTGATCTTCATTCACTTCACTCACTGACGTTTCCTCCTAAGTTCGCTCATTTAGCAGTTTTAATTAAAAGGTTTGTCTTCACAGTTGAATAAATGTCCTTTCCTTTAATCACTGTATATTCCTATTTTTAATCACGTTGTTTTCCGCTCCGATGTCCGTCTCGAGGTCCTTTTCTGCCGTCCATGACGATGTTAACTCAGTGGTGGAAAAAGTACCCAATTGTCATACTTGAGTAAAAGTAAAGATACCTTCACAGAAAATGACTCAACTAAAAGTGAAAGTCACCCAGTAAAATACTACTTGAGTAAAAGTCTAAAAAGTATTTGGTTTTAAATGTACCTAAGTATCAAAAGTAAATGTAATTGCTAAAATATACTAAAGTATCAAAAGTAAAAGTACTAGTATAAATAATTTCAAATTCCTTACATAAAGCAAACCAGACAATTTTCTTGTTTTTAAAATGTACGTTCAGCCAGAGGCAAACTCCAACACTCAGACAATTTACAAACAAAGCATTTGTGTTTAGTGAGTCTGCCAGATCAGAGGCAGTAGGGATGTTCTCTTGATAAGTGTGTGAATTGGACCATTTTCTGTCCTGCTAAGCATTCAAAATGTAACGAGTACTTTTGGGTGTCAGGGAAAATGTATGGAGTAAAAAGTACATTATTTTCTTTAGGAATGTAGTGAAGTAAAAGTAAAAATAGTCAAAAATATAAATAGTAAAGTCAAGTACAGATACCAAAAAAAATTACTTAAGTAGTACTTAAAGTATTTTTACTTAAGTACTTTACACCACTGGTTAACGCTCTTTCTTAGCTAGCTCGACTATGCACTTGCCTCTGCTAGCAATACACTGTGCTAACATTAGCCTATTCTGTACCACAGAAAATAACAGATTTAAACAGTTGTAAAAACCCACTTCTTCCAGACAGAATAGTTCCTGTAGATTCAGACTTACTCATTCGCCAATCTTTTGTTATGTCTCGTGGGTTTCATAACCACGTCTGTATAACAATTCAATAATGATGAGACGGGAGACAGGAATCAGTTCAACCATTTATCTGGAACGTGATCATCTCAACACATACAAACCCCCATGATGCTCTGCAGCACAACCCCAATATACAACAAATACATAGATAAGTAAATGGATACTAAACAAAACTCATAGAGGAATTTAAATGTTCAGTTGTAGAAAGTAGGGCCATGGGATAGGGTCAGAAAGGTCAGTATGTTTGATAACTGGTTACAGAGGTGACATAACAAGCATAAGGTCCATTATAACACAGTGAAGTAGAGGTGGGAGCTAAAAGCAGACATGGACAGTGAGACGGTGTAAGGAGGTCAGGGTGAAACACTAGATCAGGACAGGTAGAAATGACAGGGCTGGAAATAGACACAGAGACACATTCTGATCATGACTCAGACCTGACCTGAGACACCCAAACAGAAGATGCCATAGCAAAGTCCTGTCCAGTAGGCTATATGGGATTTCCTTTCATCAAAATCCTACACATGGAAATGTGTCCAGTGTGTGTGTGTGTGTGTGTGTCCAGTGTGTGTGTGTGTTCAGTGTGTGAGTGTGTGTACGTGTGTGTCCAGTGTGTGTGTGTGTGTGTGTTCAGTGTGTGAGTGTGTGTTTCAGTGTGTGTGTGTTCAGTGTGTGTCCAGTGTGTGTGTGTGTGTGTGTGTGTGTGTTTTGTGTGTGTCCAGTGTGTGTGTGTGTCCAGTGTGTGTGTGTGTTTGTGTCCAGTGTGTGTGTGTGTGTGTGTCCAGTGTGTGTGTCCAGTGTGTGTGTGTGTGTGTGTGTCCAGTGTGTGTGTCCTTGGTGTGTGTGTGTGTGTGTGTGTCCTGTGTGTGTGTGTGTGTGTGTGTCCAGTGTGTGTGTGTGTGTCTCAGTGTGTGTGTGTCGAGTGTGTGGGTGTGTATCCAGTGTGTGTGTGTGCAGTGTGTGTGTGTGTGTCCAGTGTGTGTGTGTGTGTGTGTTCAGTGTGTGTGAGCCCAGTGGTTGTGTGTGTGTGTGTCCTTGGTGTGTGTGTGTGTGTGTCCTGTGTGTGTGTGTGTGTGTGTGTGTTCAGTGTGTGTGTCCAGTGTTTGTGTGTGTTCAGTGGTGTGTGTGTGTGTCTAGTGTGTGTGTGTGTGTGTGTGTGTCCAGTGTGTGTGTCCAGTGTTTGTGTGTGTTCAGTGGTGTGTGTGTGTGTCTAGTGTGTGTGTGTGTGTGTGTGTGTGTGTGTATCCAGTGCCTGTGTGATCAGTGTGTGTTTGTTCCCAATGTGTTGTGACACACACACACACACACAAACTGGACACACACACACACACACACACACACACACACACACACACACACACACACACACACACACACACACACACACACACTACACACACACACACACACACACACACTTGGACAAAGTTATGTGCTGTGTGTGTGTGTGTGTGTGTGTGTGTGTGTGTCCAGTGTTTGTGTGTGTTCAGTGTGTGTGTGTGTGTCTAGTGTGTGTGTGCGTGTGTGTCCAGTTTGTGTGTTCAGTGTGTGTGTGTGTGTGTGTGTGTGTGTGTGTGTTCTAGTGTGTCTGTTTGTGTGTGTTCAATGTGTGCGTGTGTGTCCAGTGTGTGTGTGTGTGTGTGTGTGTGTGTGTGTGTGTGTGTGTGTGTGTGTGTGTGCGTGTTCAGCGTGTGTGTTTGTGTTCAGTGTGATGACACAGGGACATTGAGGACCCCAAACCCCAATGGTCACCAAGGGAGTCAACATCATCAACCCTAAACCCTGGATAGAGGGGCTCAGTGAATGTGGAGTGGAATGTGTTCAGGTGGGTCAGTGTGTCAGAGGAGACTCTGTAGAAGGACAGAGTGCCGCTGGCCAGTCCAGATACACTCCTACTCTGTGGGAGCTGGAGGAGGGACGTCTATGGTAGTGGACTTCTTATTGTGCCAGGCAGAGTAACTGTTGTCAGAGCAGAACAGACACCAGGACTTGTCATTGTATCCAAACCCACAGTCATCACCCCATCCTTTCCTGCTGATTCCTTTATATGTCACTCCTATACCAGACCCTCTCCCACTCCACTCTACCTCCCAGTAACAGCGCCCAGTCAGACCCTCTCTACACAGCACCTGTCTACAGCTCACAAATCTCTCTGGGTGATCAGGATACAGCTGCTTCAGACCCCTCCTACATGTCACCTTTCTGTTCTCCTCAGACAGAGAGAGAGTCTGTTTACTGTGTTTGGGTCCAGTGTGAGATCACAGACATCTGATGGGATGAAACCAGACACAATATTAGAAATCATCATCATCCTGAACACACACACACAAACACACACATCCTGAACACACACACACACACACACACAAACACACTGGATACACACTCACTCACACCTGTATGCATGCATGAACACATACACACATTTCTAATGTAACAGGAACACGCCACACACATACACACAGCACACACATTGACAAAGCAACTCTTTGTAAACTTTGGTGTTCCTGATTTGTGCTTCTGTAGAACTACAGCTGATATTTAATATGACCAAGTAAGTAATGATGGTGGTCTTTGACTTTGACTTCACTTGAATTAAGACTTATTCTTAGTCATATTCTTCACAGCAGTCACACTCACATTTTCTAAGTCCAGGTTTCATTGTGTTCTCTCCACCATGTTCCACACTGTAGCGGTAAGCAGAAGAACAGACAGTCATTGAGGGATACACCTGAACTCACACACACACACACACACACACACACACACACACACACACACACACACATACACACACAGTCTTTATATCACTTAGTCCAAGTGGTGGTCAGAATGTTTGTCTTAACTAGCCTGATAACTCCAACATGTCTGATATGAACATTGACATAAACCCTCTACATACTTGAGTTTCTCCAGTCTGCAGTGTGGATCCCTCCAGTCCAGCAGAGAGCAGTCTGACTCCTGAGTCTCCTGGGTGATTGTAGCTCAGGTCCAGCTCTCTCAGGTGTGAGGGGTTTGACCTCAGAGCTGAGATCAGAGAAGCACAGCCTTCCTCTGTGACTAGACAGCCTGACAGCCTGCAAAGATCAAATCATATTAAAACCACACTGCTATTCTTTAGTGGTGAAAATAGAGTGGCAGTATATTTTTTCAACATATTCAGATATATCAGTGTCCTGAAACCTGCAATATCTATTCATAGATAAATGTATCATGATTAGAAATTATCATAATATTGCTTGTAGAGAGAAAAATGCATATGACAAATATTTGAGTAGACTGACCAGACCAGTTTAAAAAGCAGTATCAGTCAAAAGACAGACAGTGAGGTATCAGATTTAGATTGTATTGAGTATACAGTCCACACCATATCTATTTTGACAGAGAAGCTAACATTTTAAATGTGGCTCTATACTCCAGCATTTTGGATTTGAGATTAAATGTTTTATATGAGGTGACAGTATATAATGTCACCTTTTATTTGAGTGGTATTTTAATACATATCTGTTTCACCATTTAGAAAATAAAAGCCCTTTATGTATCAAGTCCCCCTATTTGAAGAAGTCATAAGTATTCTGACCAATTCACTTATAGTGTATTACAGTAGTCAAAAGTTTAGTATTTGGTCCCATATTCTTTGAATGCAATGACTAAATCAAGCCTGTGACTGCCATGATTGAGAAAGATCATGAATGAATCATGAATCATAATGAGTGAGAAAGTTACAGAGGCTACAACAAAACATACTAACCTCTCACCATTACCAATAACAGAGGGGGTATGATCCTTGTTCCTCTGTAACTTTCTCATTCATCATCATTCATGATTCATTCATGATTATTCATAATCATGGTAGCGTCCACATGAATGTAGAAGTGTTCAGAAACATCTTCTATTCTTACTGACAATACAAGTGAAGTGACTCCAAAATGACAGGACATTATTCACCATTCAGTTTCTATTGGGAAAAACATAATCCAAAACACAACCAAGACAAACTGCAAATGTATTCAACAAGTTTGTAGAATCACAAGCTTGATGTAATCACTGTGGGTAAGGAATATGGGACCAAATACTAAACTTATGACTAAATGAATTTGTCCAAATAATTACGACTTCTTCAAATGGGAGAACTAGACACATAAAATGCTTTCCTATCTAAACGGAAAAACAGATATGTATGAAAAACCTAAAATAAAAGGTGACATTCTGTACTGTTGCCTAATATGAAACATTATATCTCAAATCCAAAATGCTGGAGCATAGCACCAAATGTAAAACTGTAAGCTTCACTGTCCAAACACATATGGTGTGGACTATGTGTGCCTGGTAAACACATGTGGATCTGGTGAACAGTTATCACTTGTTGACCAACTACAGGAATACTGACCTCAGAGTCTCCAGTTTACAGTGGGGATTCCCCAGTCCAGCAGAGAGCAGCTTCACTCCTGAATCCTTCAGGTCATTGTTACTCAGATCCAGCTCTCTCAGGTGTGAGGGGTTTGAACTCAGAGCTGAGACCAGAGAAGCACAGCCTTCCTCTGTGAATAGACAGCGTGACAGCCTGCAAAGAGTCAAATCATATTAAAACCACACTGCTATTCTTTGGTGTGAAAATCTATTATTTCAGTGTCCTGAAACCTGCCATATCTATTCATATATGTATATATACAGTACCAGTCAAAAGTTTAAACACACCAACTCATTCAAGGGTTTTTCTTTATTTTTACTATTTTCTACATTGTAGAATAATAGTGAAGACATCAAAACTATGAAATAACACATATGGAATCATGTAGTAACCAAAAAAGTGTTAAATTAATCAAAATATATTTTATATTTGAGATTCTTCAAATAGCCACCCTTTGCCTTGATGACAGCTTTGCACACTCTTGGCATTCTCTCAACCAGCTTCATGAGGTAGTCACCTGGAATGCATTTCAATTAACAGGTGTGCCTTCTTAAAAGGTAATTTGTGGAATTTCTTTCCTTCTTAATGTGTTTGAGCCAATCAGTTGTGTTGTGACAAGATAGGGGGGTATACAGAAGATAGCCCTATTTGGTAAAAGACCAAGTCAATATTATGGCAAGAACAGCTCAAATAAGCAAAGAGAAATGACAGTCCATCATTACTTTAAGACATGACGGCCAGTCAATACGGAACATTTCAACAACTTTGAAAGATTCTTCAAGTGCAGTCGTAAAAAACATCAAGCGCTATGATGAAACTGGCTCTCATGAGGACCGCCACAGGAATGGAAGACCCAGAGTTACCTCTGCTGCAGAGGATAAGTTCATTAGAGTTACCAGCCTCAGAAATTGCAGCCCAAATAAATGCATCACAGAGTTCAAGTCACAGACACATCTCAACATCAACTGTTCAGAGGGGACTGTGTGAATCAGGCCTTCAAGGTCGAATTGCCTCAAATAAATCACTACTAAAATACACCAATAAGAAGAAGAGACTTGCTTGGGCCAACAAACACGAGCAATGGACATTAGACCTGTGGACATTTGTCCTTTGGTCTGGAGTCCAAATTTGAGATTTTTGGTTCCAACCGCCGTGTCTTTGTGAGACGCGGTGTGGGTGAACGGATGATCTCTGCATGTGTATTTCCCACCGTAAAGCATGGAGGAGGAGGTGTGATGGTGTGATGGTGTGGGGGAGCTTTGCTGGTGACACTGTCTGTGATTTATTTAGAATTTAACCACACTTAACCAGCATGGCTACCACAGCATTCTGCAGCGATACGCCATCCCATCTGGTTTGGGCATCGTGGAACTATCATTTGTTTTTCAACAGGACAATGACCCAACACACCTCCAGGCTGTGTAAGGGCTATTTTACCAAGAAGGAGAGTGATGGAGTGCTGCATCAGATGACCTGGCCTCCACAATCCCCCGACCTCAACCCAATTGAGATGGTTTGGGATGAGTCGGACCGCAGAGTGAAGGAAAAGCAGCCAACAAGTTCTCAGCATATGTGGGAACTCCTTCAAGACTGTTGGAAAAGCATTCCAGGTGAAGCTGGTTGAGAGAATGCCAAGAGTGGGCAAAGCTGTCATCAAGGCAAAGGGTGGCTATTTGAAAAATGTCAAATATAAAATATATTTTCATTTGTTTAACACTTTTTTGGTTACTACATGATTTCATATGTGTTATTTCATAGTTTTAATGTCTTCACTATTATTTTACAATTTAAAAATTGTAAAAATAAAGAAAAACCCTTGAATGAGTAGGTGTGTCCAAACTTTTGACTGGTACTGTATATAAATTAATTAATGTATCAGTATTAACAGTAGATAACATGTTTCTAAACACTACTAAATAAATATGTGTGTGTGTGTGTGTGTGTCCAGTGTGTGTGAGTTCAGTTTGTGTGTGTCTGTCCAGTGTGTGTGTGTGTGTGTGTGTGTGTGTGTGTCCAGTGTGTGTGTGTGTGTGTGTGTGTGTGTGTCCTGTGTGTTTGTGTCCTGTGTGTGTGTGTCCAGTGTGTGTGTGTTTCATTGAGTGATACAGGAATACTGACCTCAGAGTCTCCAGTTTACAGTGGGGATTCCCCAGTCCATCAGAGAGCAGCTTCACTCCTGAATCCTTCAGGTCATTGTTATTCAGGTCCAGCTCTCTCAGATGTGAGGGGTTTGACTTCAGAGCTGAGACCAGAGAAGCAAAGCCTTCCTCTGTGACTAGACAGCCTGACAGCCTGCAAAGAGTCAAATCATATTAAAACCACACTGCTATTGGTTGGTGTTGAGTCATTTTCTTTCTAAGTGAGTAGATAACATGTTTCTAAACACTACTAAAGTAATCCTGATGATGCCATGATTGAGAAGGATCATGAATGAATCATGAATAATAACGGGTGAGAAAGTTACAGAGGCTACAACAAAACATGCTAACCTCTCACCATTACCTTCAAATAAAAGGTGACATTCTGTACTGTTGCCTAATATGAAACATTATATCTCAAATCCAAAATGCTGGAGCATAGCACCAAATGTAAAACTGTAAGCATCACTGTCCAAACACATATGGTGTGGACTATGTGTGCCTGGTAAACACATGTGGATCTGGTGAACAGTTATCACTTGTTGACCAACTACAGGAATACTGACCTCAGAGTCTCCAGTTTACAGTGGGCATTCCCCAGTCCATCAGAGAGCAGCTTCACTCCTGATTCCTTCAGGTCATTGTTACTCAGGTCCAGCTCTCTCAGGTGTGAGGGGTTTGACTTCAGAGCTGAGACCAGAGAAGCACAGCCTTCCTCTGTGACTCCACAGCCTGACAGCCTGACAGAGAGATCATCATGATTTCACAAACACACTGTTAATTTAACACCAGTAGTGTAGAAGGACAATGGCAGATGCATTTGGTTTATTCTCTTAAACAACATATAGATTCATCTTCCGTCTCCTAGAATTGCATGGTCATATTGTTATACTAATGTGAACACCAATGCACTGATTCAGTAAGTTTTTCAATTTAATATTATACATTATATACATATTATAATACATATATTTCTCTAAACTGAATATTTCTTCCTGATGATTAGTACTTAAATGTCATTTTATGTACTCACAGAGCAGCTCTGGAGGCTTTGACCACTGGCAGCAGCCTCAGAAGACCTTCCTCTGATCTGGAGTATTTCTTCAGGTCAAACACATCCAGCTCCTTTTCTGAAGTCAGCAACACAAAGACCAGAGCTGACCACTGTGCAGGTGACAGTTTGACTTCTGAGAGACTTCCTGATCTCAGGTAGCTTTGGATCTCCTCCACTAGAGAATGGTCATTCAGTTCATTCAGACAGTGGAACAGATTGATGCACCTCTCTGGAGAGGGATTCTCCCTGATCTTCTCCTTGATGTACTTGACTGTTTCTTCATGGCTCTGTGAGCTGCTTCTTGTCTTTGTCAGTAGACCTCGTAAGTGCTTCTGATTGGACTCCAGTGAGAGGCCCAGAAGGAAGCGGAGGAAGAGGTCCAGGTTTCCCTGTCTCACTTTGTAAGGCTTTATCCACAGCACTCTTGTAGACAGTAACTTCAGTAACTTGCGGTTCGGCCATTAGATTCTCATTGTTGTTGATGAATGAGAGGAACACATATACAGCAGCCAGAAACTCCTGAATGCTCAGATGCACGAAGCAGTACACCTTGTCCTGGTAAAGCACACATTCCTCTTTAAAGAGCTGTGTGCACAATCCTGAGTACACTGAGGCTTCATTGACATCAATGCCAGCCTCTTTCATGTCCTCTTCATAGAAAATCAGATTGCCCTTCACAAGCTGTTGAAAAGCCAGTTTTCCCAGTGACAGAATGCTCTCTTTATTCCAGTGTGGACCTGTCTCTTCTTTCCCAAGATACTTTTCATTCTTCTGTTTGGTATGAAACACCACAAGGTGTGAGTACATCTCAGTCAGAGTCTTGGGCATCTCTTCTGTCTTGTCTGCACTCAACATGTTTTCAAGGACTGTTGCAGAAATCCAACAGAAGACTGGAATGTGGCACATGATGTGGAGGCTCCTTGATGTCTTTATGTGTGAGATGATTCTGCTGGCCAGGTCCTCATCACTGAATCTCTTCCTGAAGTACTCCTCCTTCTGTGGGTCATTGAACCCTCGTACCTCTGTCACCTGGTCAACACACCCTGAAGGTATCTTATTGGCTGCTGCAGGTCGGGTAGTTATCCAGAGGAGAGCAGAGGGAAGCAGATTTCCCTTGATGAGATTTGTCAGCAGAACATCCACTGAGCTTGACTCTGTGACGTCACAACAGATCTTGTTCATCTGGAAGTCTAGGGGCAGTCGGCACTCATCCAGACCATCAAAGATTAACAGAACTTTGTACTTGTCGTAGTTGGAGATCCTTGATTCTTTGGTTTCCATTGAGAAGTGATTGAGAAGTTTAATCAAAGTGTGTTTTTCCCCCGTTCATCAAATTCAGCTCCCGAAAAGGGAATGAAAATACAAATTGGACATCCTGATTTGCTTTTCCTTCAGCCCAGTCAAGAATGAACTTCTGCACAGAGACTGTTTTTCCAATGCCAGCGACTCCCTTTGTCAGCACAGTCCTGATAGGTTTGTCTTGTCCAGTTAAGGGTTTGAAGATGTCATTACATTTGATTGCAGACTCTGGTCTTGCTTGCTTCCTGGTTGTTGTCTCAATCTGTCTCAGCTCATGTTCATTGTTGACCTCTCCTGTTCCACCCTCTGTGATGTAGAGCTCTGTGTAGATCTTATTGAGAAGTGTTGGGTTTCCTTGTTTAGCGATCCCCTCAAATACACATTGGAACTTCTTCTTTAGATTAGATTTGAGTTCACATTGGCAAATCACAGCAAGTTCATCTGAATGAAGAAAGGATATTAATATTACGTCTGATTTAATGCCTACAGTATTGTTGGACTGTGTTATAAAGTTGTACATTTTAATAATTTATTCCCTTAACTGAGTGTATAAATCTGTAAATGTTTTCATAATGCATTACACACTGGGTGAATAATTATATTATTATTATTATTATTATTATTATTATTATTATTATTATTATTATATTATTCTGAATTTCTGATGATATCATTATGTTCTCTCTCTCTCTCTCTCTCTCTCTCTCTCTCTCTCTCTCTCTCTCTCTCTCTCTCTCTCTCTCTAAATTAATCAACACAACACATCCCTGCTGCTACTTGATGAGGTCACTAGGTGTTGTGTTAAGGCTGCTACAATATCATTGAGTTACACAGCTACTTTAGCTGTATTTTAGCTACAGCTTTTAAATGTTCTAAAACAGCATTGAACATGAGGCAGACAGCTCTTACTTTTCTCTCCAGTGTGTCAGCAAGCTCCTTCTGGTTCATTTTCCTCAGGACATGCAGTGTGATCTTCAGAGCCCCCTCTCTGGCACTGCTCTCCTGCTTCTCATCTTCAGCATCCATCACTTCCTTATCCTGCTTCTGACTCTCAAAGCCTTCTGGGAGTTCTGGACTAAGAATCCTCTTGAACATCTTCAGCTCGTTCTTCACAAATGTCATAATATTCTCTTCAAGCAACTGAAATGAATCAAATAAATAAGTGAAGCAAGAGACTAAATGCTTTCTCATTAACACATTAATGAATGATTGACAGATCAACTTTACTTGAGGTAAACTAAAACAAATGTACATAACAGGACCACATACACTGAATATGGAGGCCAGGTCTGTTTGATGACTCTGGGAAGACTGACCACTGAGAATCTCTGACTCTGATCTCTCCTGTTGGTTTCTGTAGACAAAACATGAGATTACATCTCCTCATCCAGGGAGTGCACACACACACACACACACACACACACACACACACACGGAATGTTGTGTTTGTTTAATATTGTGGAAAATTGAAAAAATGATTAGCCTATGGATTATGAAAACAACAAAAATAAATGGTAAAATGGTAGAGGAGAAATGACTAGAGACAGTGTTGTTTAACTCACTGACCATGACCCATGAGTTCTTCTTACCTTTGTTCACTAGAAAAGTCTCCCTCTCTAAACATTATAGGTTCATCCATAGACCAGTCACTCTTCATGGACACACAGCTGGGTACAGGGGAGGCTGGTCTCTCCTGCTTGATTGGGCTTCAACACAACAGAGACAAACATTACATCTCTCATCTACTCTGAGCTCAGATGGAGAAACAAGAGTTTCATTCCAAAACGCTATATATCCATTTTCAGAAATGTTGGTAAATTAGCTTTTACTGTTTAAAGAAATTATGATTTTTCAGTAGCTAATCATGGCATGGGGTTGTTCAATGTGTTTGTTTAAAATCTATCACTTGATGGTTTCATTTCAGAGAGACAAATAATCATGTTTTTGATTGCAAATGCTACATATCTGCCTCACTCTCAGAGAAATAAGTAGTACTGCTAGGTTTTACACAGTAATAATATATATCTGCCTCACTCTCAGAGAAATAAGTAGTACTGCTAGGTTTTACACAGTCAAATGTGACCGACCGGCTCGAACTTATGTAGCAAAATTTGAAATTGTGTTTTTTACATTGGATAAAAGTAGAGACTCAGCTAGAAAAAGGTATATCATACACTACAGTTGAGGAACAATGGGAAAGTAATTCTGCTTTGAAAGATGATAAACTTGTAACCTCAATTTTGAGAAAATGGTCTTTGAATGTTTTGGTTCACCTACTGGAGAGCTCTTCTTTATCTACAGTGGCAGATAATGTCACCCATCTAAATAAATAGTTTTTTAAATATATATAGTTAACTAAATGTATGGTGTTTTTGGTTTATGTCAGTTTCATAGTTTGTTATGCTATAAATGGTTATTTTATGGTTGTAAGTGGTAAAATTAACTAATTAATTAATTACTACTTTAGTAAGGATATACTTTATTCAGTACTACTGCAGTTGTTAAATAATTCCAATAGATGGCAGCATAAGACCATGAATGACATTTCAGAAGATCAGTTTTAGTTTTCTCCCTGGATACACCACCACTCCCCTCACAGGAAAACTCCTGCACTGCTAACGCAAGAGGAACGACTGAAAAAGCATTGCGTCAGATCTACAAATCCATTACGCTAGACCACCAGATTAGACAACAATCACCCCATTATACCCATTTGGTTTGCAACTCAGTGAACCTGTGCAGCAATCGCTCAATTTGATGCCTATGAACGAAGAGTTCGATGCATATCAAATTACCCAGCAGCCACTTAGAAACAACAAGTTGTCAAAAAAATGGTTATTTCTTAATTAAAAAATGTCTTCTGGCTGTTTAAATCGGCCACATCTTGAAAAAGAGGACAGGGACTGCTACTCCTACTGCTCTCTCCTCGTCTGACCATGTGTTCTCGCATACCCGAGAGCATCTGGTCAGCGGGGTGGTGGCACAGGTATCCTCATATCTCCCAAGTGGACATTCTCAATTTTTTTCCCTAACCCATCTGTCTATCTCCTCATTTGAATTCCATGCTGTCACAGTCACTAGCCCATTTAAGCTTAATATCCTTGTCATCTATCGCCCTCCAGGTTCCCTTGGAGAGTTCATCAATGAGCTTGACGCCTTGATAAGCTCCTTTCCTGAGGATGGCTCACCCCTCACAGTTCTGGGGGATTTCAACCTCCCTACGTCTACATTTGACTCATTTCTCTCTGCCTCCTTCTTTCCACTCCTCTCCTCTCTTTGACCTCACCCTCTCACCGTCCCCCCTACTCACAAGGCAGGCAATACGCTTGACCTCATCTTTACTAGATGCTGTTCTTCTACTAATCTCACTGCAACTCCCTCTGTGTCTCTGACCACTACTTTGTATCCTTCTCTCTCTCGCTCTCCTCCAACACTACTCACTCTGCCCCTACACAGATGGTAATGCTCCGTCGCAACCTTCGCTCTCTCTCTCCCGCTACTCTCTCCTCTTCCATCCTATCATCTCTTCCCTCTGCTCAATCCTTTGACTCTCTATGTCCTCAATCCTCCAATCTCCTGATTATGCCTCCTCAACCCTCCTCTCCTCCCTTTCTGCATCCTTTGACTCACTATGTCCCCTATACTCCCGGCCGGCTTGGTCCTCCCTCCAGCTTCGTGGCTTGATGACTCATTGCGAGCTCACAGAACAGAGCTCCGGGCAGCTGAGCGGAAATGGAAGAAAACTAGACTCCCCTGCGGACCTGGCATCTTTTCACTCCCTCCTCTCTACATTTTCTTCATCTGTTTCTGCTGCTAAGGCCACTTTCTACCACTCTAAATTCCAAGCATCTGCCTCTAACCCTAGGAAGCTCTTTGCCACATTCTCCTCTCTGCTGAATCCTCCTCCCTCTCTGTGGATGACTTCGTCAACCACTTTGAAAAAAAAGGTTGACGACATCCGATCCTCGTTTGTTAAGCCAAATGACACTGCTGGTCCTGCTCACACTGCCCTACCCTATGCTTTGACTTCTTTCTCACCTCTCTCTCCAGATAAAATCATGCGACTTGTGACGGCAGGCCGCCCAACAACCTGCCCGCTTGACCCTATCCCCTCCTCTCTTCTCCAGACCATCTCCGGTGACCTTCTCCCCTACCTCACCTCGCTGATCAACTCATCCTTGACCGCTGGCTATGTCCCTTCCGTCTTCAAGAGAGCGAGAGTTGCACCCCTTCTCAAAAAACCAACACTCGATCCCTCTGATGTCAACAACTACAGACCAGTATCCCTTCTTTCTTTTTTCTCCAAAACTATTGAGCGTGCCGTCTCTAGCCAACTCTCTTACTATCTCTCTCAGAATGACCTTCTTGATCCAAACCAGTCAGGTTTCAAGACTGGTCATTCAATTGAGACTGCTCTTCTCTGTGTCACGGAGGCTCTCCGCACTGCTAAAGCTAACTCTCTCTCCTCTGCTCTTATCCTTCTAAACCTGTCTGCTGCCTTTGATACTGTGAACCATCAGATCCTCCTCTCCACCCTCTCCGAGCTGGGCATCTCCGGCGCTGCTCACTCTTGGATTGCGTCCTACCTGACCGGTCGCTCCTATCAAGTGGCGTGGCGAGAAGCTGTCTCCGCACCACGTGCTCTCACCACTGGTGTCCCCCAGGGCTCAGTTCTAGGCCCTCTCCTATTCTCGCTATACACCAAGTCACTTGGCTCTGTCATATCCTCACATGGCCTCTCCTATCATTGCTACGCTGACGATACACAACTAATCTTCTCCTTTCCCCCTTCTGATAACCAGGTGGCGAATCGCATCTCTGCATATCTGGCAGACATATCAGTATGGATGACGGAACACCACCTCAAGCTGAACCTTGGCAAGACGGAGCTGCTCTTCCTCCCGGGGAAGGACTGCCCGTTCCATGATCTCGCCATCACGGTTGACAACTCCGTTGTGATCCTCCTCCCAGAGTGCGAAGAGCCTTGGCGTGACCCTGGACAACACCCTGTCGTTCTCTGCTAACATCAAGGCGGTGACCCGATCCTGTAGGTTCATGCTCTACAACATTCGGAGAGTACGACCCTGCCTTACACAGGAAGCGGCACAGGTCCTAATCCAGGCACTTGTCATCTCCCGTCTGGATTACTGCAACTCACTGTTGGCTGGGCTCCCTGCCTGTGCCATTAAACCCCTACAACTCATCCAGAATGCCGCAGCCCGCCTGGTGTTCAACCTTCCCAAGTTCTCTCACGTGACCCCGCTCCTCCGCACACTCCACTGGCTTCCAGTTGAAGCTCGCATCTGTTACAAGACCATGGTGCTTGCCTATGGAGCTGTGAGGGGAACGGCACCTCCGTACCTTCAGGCTCTGATCAGTCCCTACACCCAAACGAGGGCATTGCGTTCATCCACCTCTGGCCTGCTGGCTCCCCTTCCTCTCGCTGGAAGCATAGTTCCCGCTCAGCCCAGTCAAAACTGTTCGCTGCTCTGGCACCCCAATGGTGGAACAAGCTCCCTCACGACGCCAGGACAGCGGAGTCACTCACCACCTTCCGGAGACATTTGAAACCCCACCTCTTTAAGGAATACCTGGGATAGGATAAAGTAATCCTTCTACCCCCCCCTTAAAAAAATAAAAACATTGTTAAGTGGTTGTACTACTGGCTATAAGGTGAATGCACCTATTTGTAAGTCGCTCTGGATAAGAGCGTCTGCTAAATGACGTAAATGTAAATGTTTAGATTGTACACTTTTTTCTTAAAACAAATATGGTTAACCATGATCTGAAAATGTTTAATGTTTGATGGCTATTCGCCAGCCATCACCTCTAAAACTGTGTCTCACCTCACTATAAGCGTTACCACAAGCTGTAACCTTGTTAATAATCAGTTACCTGAGGTAAACCTACAGGGTAAATGCTCACCAAGTAGCCGTGACCTTGTTAATAATAAGTTACCTGAGGTAAACCTACAGGGTTAACGCTCACCAAGTAGCCGTAACCTTGTTAATAATAAGTTACCTGAAGTAAACCTACAGGGTTAACGCTCACCAAGTAGCCGTAACCTTGTTGATAATAAATTACCTGAGGTAAACCTACAGGGTTAACGCAGGAAGGTCTCATTGATAACAATAGTGAAGCTGGCATTGTGACGCAGAACAATGGGCTGTGAATAGAACGTTCTGAAGGCGAGTCGGTGTCACGGAGCTCAATAGAACTAATAGGAGCTGGTAGGGTGAAAATGCCCAAACATAAGGCCTGTTTTTTGCGATTACTTCATAACCAGGTACAGAAGGTAATATTATGAAACTGGGCTCCATGGCGGATGCAATGAACTAATTTCATCAGAAATAAACGTTGTAAAAATGTAACTTGAGGCGCCCGAAAATAATATTCAAAAGTTCAGTCCTTGGACACAGAGGAGTTAAACACTAAAGTTACCGTCCATTTAGTGAAGAGAGAGAACCGGACAGAGGCCAACATCCGTCAACGAGAGATGGAGAAGCCCTCTACGGGATTTAACAGGTGGAAGAAACAACCAAGGAGCTCCATTGGTCCACAAGAAATGCAGGCAGCCGGTGATGATGTAGTGGTAGCTAGGATAACTAGGATGCTGCTGGTAGAGTAGCTAGCTTAGCTAGCTGTACCGATTAGCTTGGCTAACTAGCAGGTCGTTCGTCTGTCCCTCGAGGATTACGAATCCGGTGAACCACACAAGATGAAACAAGGATAGCGAGTGAAAAGGATCTGGCTACACTCATACTGTCCCTGACCATTACGCAAAAAGCTAATTGAACAATAAACTTCGGTGTCTCAACACTGTAACGAACTCCGTCGTTATTCCCCAACATCACCTTAGCCCACTCTGCGCGTAACTGGACAATATGCTTGGCGCCAAACCGTGACGTGGACGCGGACAGTTCCAGAACGCGGACATGAGCAGAGCCACACAATAAACTAAACCCAGTCTTTATACTGGCTTACATTAGTAATATTATTTTATTTATTTTTTTATATGTAAAACAAACATTCAAAGTTTTTTTATAACAATATTTTGAGATCTGGGCCCATATCCACAAAGTTTCTCAGAGTAGAAAATTGGTCGTATAAGTGCTGAGAATTAAGACATTTTACTCTTATGGGTATAAATGAATGCATAGCATTTTGTCTTCGGTTTGGCAGATTAACTCATGCTTATTTCTGAAGCTAAACTCAGGTTTTCGCCCAGCGGCTAAGGTGTTGGAGCAGTGGCAGGAGTTGGACCTATGGCAGAAAGGTGGCTGGTTCGAATCACGGGCCGGGCGCTGGAAAAAATGGGCGGGCTTGATCTGACCACTGGAGGGCTGCTGGGTTCACATCCTCAAAACATTCACCTTTCGTTGATCAGAACTCTAGAGGTTCTTCTTCACTGAACCCCAAAATATATGTAACTTTTAGTGGTTCCATATATTAAGGAAATTATAGAAGCCTTTTTGGTTCTATAAGGAACCTTCTTTTCTAAGTGTATAATAAACACGTTTTTCTTTTGATTATTTAATTACCTACATCATGTTATTTTTTCCTTTGGAGCGCAACATCACGTTGTTAAAAAATTTAATCATAAATTGGCCATGGCTATAAATTGGGCAATTGAAGGAATCTAGGGCGAAATAATGTGTTCGATGAAAGTTGTAGGCAACATTATTGACAAGGGACTCTGATGCCTACGATGCCAAAGCTATTTAGAGTTGTTAAACGGGTGTGAGGAGTGTGTTGGTATAATGGTAATATTGTCAAAATTCTGCTTGTAACAACCATCAGAATTGGTTAAAAAAAATGCATTCCATTATATTAGGCAATAATGAAGAGTAGGCAAAGTGGTCGTGTCGTGAAAATTCTATCAAATGTCTTCCATTGCAACGAGTCCAGTCAGGGTGCTGCAGAACCCCTGCAGTACCTCCACTGACCCCCGGATTGAGAATTCCTGATTTAGCAGATGCTCTTATCCAGAGCGATTTACAGTAAGTGCATTCATCTTAAAATAGCTATTTATTTTGTAAATAAAATTAATAAATTCTTCATAAAATTGTCATCTCACCTCTTAGCTTTGGTGTCATGTCCCCCCAGAGAGACTCATTTTAAAGGCAGGGCCCCCCTCTCTCTCTCCCCAGAGAGACTCATTTTAGACCACTGACCCCTAAACAGAGATGCAGCATGTTGGTTGTGGTTATCACAGTGACAACTCATCCTAGAATGTCAATTGTTCTCTTTTAATCATGATCTCTTAGAAATAAAACATTTACTAACAGACACATCCAAACAGTCGGGTGATTTAATTTAATCACATGAACATTGTTACGTTCCTCAACAAGAAATAAAACATTGTCTCTCAAACAGAAGAAGGAACTAACAAAGAGTCACTAACAACAACCAAAACGAAACAGGTGGTTTTAGGAGGGGTTCTGAAAGACACTCATGGGGGTGTCCACTAGTGATGGGAATCAGAGGCTTTCTGAACGCTTTGGGGCTTTCACCAAATTGTGCCGAAAATGCCATTGATAGATTTGAGTGCTAATAAACAACATTTAGTTAGAATGTGGGGTTCAGCTTTTTGCCTCCAGGTTCACTATGTTTTGAATAACGATGCATATGTGACTTTCAACGTGGCACCGTCATAGGATGCCACCTTTCCAACAAGTCAGTTCGTCAAATTCCTGCCCTGCTAGAGCTGCATGTTTGTTGATTTATGTAATGGCAGATATTTTAATGCTTTATGTCATGTATTTTATCTATTGAAATATAATTTTGATTTAGTTAAAAATTTAGTTTCATGGTGATTTATTATGTTTTCCAGAATCTCCAACCAAACTCTGAGATCAGTCTCTCCAGTACCAAGTCATCTGTCCATGAAGAGTGACATCTCTATGGATCATCCTATACATTTTAGTGATAAATCAGGGACCTTTGACCCCAGGTAAGTTACTGGTCAGAATTGATCATATTACTATTGAAGAGGAGAATCTTCTAGATCTGAAACCAGATGTATTTTGTGTATCTGAGCATATCATTTGTTGTTTATGTTACATATTTTAATACACTGAGTGTACAACATTTTCCACAACATTTCCAACGGAGACCATCAGGTTGGTAAGTCATCATACTGTAGCTCAAACCTACTGTGATGACGACCTAACTTTATAATAGTTTGTAGCCTACCTAGCAGAATCTGCCCGTCTTTCTTTCAAAATCAACACATTTATCTGTCTTCTAATGCAGTGGTGTAAAGTACTTAAGTAAAAATACTTTAAAGTACTACTTAGGTCGTTTTTTTTAGGTATCTGTACTTTACTATTTATATTTTTAACAACTTTTACTTTTACTTCACTACATTCATAAAGAAAATAATGTACTTTTTACTCCATACATTTTCCCTGACACCCAAAAGTACTTGTTACATTCAGAAAATGGTCCAATTCGCACTTATCAACAGAACATCCCTACTGCCTCTGATCTGGCAGACTCACTAAACACAAATGCTTTTTTTAAATGATGTCTGAGTGTTGGAATGTGACCCTGGCTATCAGTAGATGAAAATAACAAGAAAATTGTGCCGTCTAGTTTGCTTCATATGAGTAATTTTAATTTTAATTATTCCTACTTTACTTTAGCAATTATATTTACTATTGATAATAAAGTATATTTAGAATCAAATACTTAGTAGTATTTTACTGGGTGACTTTCACTTTTACTTGAGTCATTTTCTATTAAGGAATCTTTACTTTTTCCACCACTGTTCTAATGTTCCATATGCGCCACAGTTTGAACAGACATTTTGTAACTGCGTAGGCTACAAAGTCACTTTCAACTCCAAATAAGGAAATAAAGTTATAACGGTGACTGGGTGAATTAGTTTTCCATTGGCCGGCTCCCCGGGTGAGCAGATTTGGCACGTTTTAGAACATTCCATTGGTCATTAATTTACATGTCCACCAGGTTTAGCTGTGCTTTTTTTCCTCCAAAATGTGATTTACTGTAGGCCTTTAATAATTGTAAACAGGCCTACAAATCCAAAAGGTTTTAATTTGAGAATGTTCATTTGTATGCCTCAAATATTAAACTGTCTTAAAATATCTGATGATTAGTTGAATCAGGTGTGTAAATGCTGGGCAAGAACAAAAGGATTGAGAAACCCTGAGATAAACATAAAACCCTATCATTTAAAAGCTCCTCCACCATCTTTACCAGACGTTTGACTGATAACATGTGATAACACTTTGAAAACTGCTGTCTGTCAGCAACTAAGCTCAAGTAGCAGTTCTACTAACTAGTAATATCTCATTCCAGGTATTCATTCTCTTACTCTGTCCATTAGAATAGATTATTATTCAGAAATACTCACTTTATTTTTTGTTCTCTCCATATAGCGTTTTCTGCTCAGTCGTCTTAAAATGGATCCTGTACAAAAGAACAACTTTACTTTCTGTTTCAGCTCAACCGTCTCCCCATCCTGATAATAAAGTGTTTTATTGGTATCTTCCACTAGATGGCAGTAACCACCTGCTGTAACTAGACTACGACTATGTGTTCGGTTTCATACATGCAGTTTCCCAGAGGAGGAGTGCTGATCTAGGATCAGGTCCCCCCTGTCCATTTAATCTGTTTCATTATGATCTAAAAAGGCTAAACTGATCCCAGATCAGGACTCCTACTCTTTATGAATACTGTCACAGGTGACTCCTCAAGATGAGGCTCCTCAAGATGTATAAGTTATATTCTTTAAGAATCAATTAATATCATTAATTGAACTGCTTTGCCATGAACAGATCTGTGAGGTCTTAACTTAAAGGTGCTATATAGACTTTATGGTCATTTTAATGGGGTTGAACATTCATCCCATTAGATTGTGTAAAGGGGATTTTATGAGTTCAGAAAAATGCTGATTTGGAAGCATCTCTCTGACCTCACCCTGCTGAAACACACTCAAGTAAAGACCACATAGCTACAGTTATATGCTTTTCTGTTTTTACCCACTTTTACAGCCAATGTGTGCGCTGGCATCCATATGAATCAGTGGAAAATACAGACTAGTTAGCCATCTCCCAATAGATGGACTCCACGCAGAACTTTCAGCAATGCAGCATCTTCAGTAAGCGAGTATTCCAGACACTCTCTTCTTATGAACCAGTTGCTATTAAATGAAGGTTTTTTGGACAGAAAACCTGCGGCTACGGTAGGATTCTAGGCTAATCTGGGCTGGCACCTCTGTTCCAAGATAGTCAGGAACAGTCAGAGGTGGAGGGGCTGTGGAGCCATTATCCTGGCGGTGCTTGTGGAAGGGTGGGTAGGCTCTGCACACGGGAGCTAACTGGAGCTCGGCAGCATCATCACTGTTGGGCTTGCCGGCGGCCTCGCTGGTTTGATGATGCTGCTGCTGCTCATCACTCTCCTTTGGCTTTGTTTGGCTACTTTTTGTACCATTGTCTGAAGAAGCCTATTGTGGTGAAACGTCAGGAGTACGTTTTTTTTTTAGAAACTTTTAAATGAGCCACATGGATGCTAACTGGGGACTCAGCTAAAACTAGACAAATACACCTTTTTATTTTGGTATTTTGGGGACCAAATAAATGTATACCAACAGTGGACAATTCCCAGCAAAAGCATGGAGCTACAACTCTCTAGTGGAGAATAGAGGGAGTTTTCCCCTTGGAGAATCCAGAGTGGCTCACTGAAGAAAAACATACAGGAGAATAACAGCAATCTTAATCTGAAGCTTTAAAGAAAAAAAGGGGGAATTCCTCTGAAAATCAGGAACACCATTCTTCCTCCTGCCCCACCTATTGTCCCTGTATGAATATTAGTTGGCATCTAATTGAAGAACATACTGCTTTATAGATCCCAGCCTGACAAACAATTGTTTGGGCCTTACTTTGAGCACTTTGCACTGTGCCTCCATTGAGTCTCCATGTGTCAAGCAGTACAGAGAAACGCCATCTAGATGACAGCAGAGGCCTGCTCTTGGATCAACCCTGTCTAACCACCAGTTTAGTGACCTTGTTCCATCAATATGTCCATACTACTTCACGACCGATTTGAGGTCTTGACCAGCAACGTCCCATTGGGCTCAACCAAGCCGAGAGTGAGGTTCTAGAAAGAGGACTGACTTTCATACCAACTCCTAAACAGGTGGACTGCGGGGAGCTCCAGAGGGATCTACACTTCTATCATAGAAGATTTAAGTTATTACATCATTTTGATTATGAAACAGATTTTCCTCATATACTATTTCCAAACCCCTCACATTGGGAACCTCAGTTGGAGTCAGTGTCAGAAACTATACAGACTGTTATACGTAGGGATGTGGCTTCCTTTTCACAATTCAGAACCAGACCTGTATATCAGCTTAACCTTACACATCTTTCAAAAAATCAAGCTCTAGAAACATTGAACATCAGAATATAGTGATTAAACCAGCAGATAAGGGGGCTCAGATTGTTGTAATGGATAAAGTGAATATCTTCTTGAAGCCAATAGCCAATAGGATAATGGTAAACACTATGTTCCATTGTCCCAGTCAACACAACCGGAAAACACAAAGATTCATCCAGGAGATAGTGAGTAAACTATATGAGGATCAGTACATTACAGATAAACAGATGGTCTATTTTTTGGGGGGCAGATTCTCCAAGGCCTTGGCAGTTTTACTTACTGCCTAAAATACATATCTCCTGAGACGTTGGCGGTTCCCTACGGCTGACCAATAGTAAGTGATTGTGTCTCAGAATCTTCCTGTATTGCTGATTATATTGACTTTTATATCAACCCTCTATCCCAGAAACACCCCAGGTATGTTAAGGATAGTTATGAATGCAGGGTTTATTACTATTGTATGACTCTTTATATTAACTTAGCTACTGACTTGTTCTATTGTTGTTGTCAAGAGGTTAACCTGCTAGTCAGCATTTCATTGCACTGTTAACTCCATGTATATGACAAATAAACCAACTTGAACTTAGAAGGGAAGGGGGAGGACAGCCAGAAAGGGAGGGGAAAAGATGGCCAGCTAAATTACAGTATGTGTCCTCAAATGTTCTGTCATCTAAACATCTCACATTAGCTGGAAGAACTGACAAATGAAATGAATCAAAGAGGTCTTATAACTTATTATATTCTACAGGTCCATTGTTTTGTCTCATGTCTCTGTATATTCATATACTGTCCATAAGCAAGTGGCTAGGTTATTATTTTTTTAAACTGTGATGTAACTGAACATCCACTAGGTGGAGCCAGTGGTCCACTCTTGATTAGAGCCTTGTTTTGGCATGTCATTTCATGGTTCTGAGACACTTCGAGACATTTCACGTAAAATTGAAATTTGTTTGGTAAAAACAGTAGGATAAAAAAATATATAATATATATATATATATATATATATATATATATATAATATATATATATATATATAATATTGTACTAACATTCTAGAAACACACACATAAACACACACAATCAAGTGACTAGTAATGTGTATGTAACTGTGGGGTAACGGTACATCCACTAGGTGGAGCCAGTGGTCCCGCTCTTGAGTAGAGACTTGGTTTGGCATGTCATTTTTATGGGTTCTGACATACCTTGAGACGTCACATAAAATGGACATTTGTTTGGTATAAACAGTAGGATATATACATATGTAGGTAGAGTCCATTCTCGTTTTAAAAAATCAATAACACAACATCTCATTCATTATATACTATATCACTTTATACAATACATTATTAAAAACATTCATTTATAATATACAACATAAATTATATGTATATATATATATATATATATATATATATATATATATGCATAGTTAGATATAGAAGCCTTCATCATATTGAAAATTCAACTCACCTTCAAAATGCTCCATGAGGAATAAATGATTCAAGGAGTCTCTTTAAGATGTATGTCTTCAGGCCTTCTGGTCCTCTGGGTCTTTTTTCTTGGTTGACTGAGACATCCCACGGACGCTCTTTTTATGGGGTCAAATGGATCTGTTTAGGTCAGCAGTAAAACGGGACATCTTTAAGAATACAATTACCTTTTTGTTTTTAATTGACTGGGACATCCACTGGACATTCCATCCTCGGACGCCTCCCGGACATTCCCGGACACCCCCCCTGAGAGCTATTTTTAAAAGGTTAAAGGATAAACAGGTTTAAAAAAGTAGTTTCAAAGACACTTGGGGGACCCCATGTGTACATACAGTTCCCTTGTGTGTAAGGGACCCCCTAGATGAGCAAACTGTTGACCATTAAAATATGGATAGCTGAGAACTCTTTCTAAAAGGGTAAACAGGTTTACAAAACAGTTGTTTTAAAGAAACACCACACACGCTCACACACACACACACACACACACACACACACACACAAACCCAAAGAACCAGTGGCTGTTGTGTAGAGAGAGAGAGAGAGAGCGAAAGAGAGAGAGAGAGAGAGAGAGAGAGAGAGAGAGAGAGAGAGAGAGAGAGAGAGAGAGAGAGAGAGAGAGAGAGAGAGAGAGAGAGAGAGAGAGAGATAGGGGTAGGGTCGGAGAAAGAGAGAGAGAGCTGTAATTCATTGAAGGTAAATACAATTTTCTTTCAAACCTTTTATTTTCTTCTAAAATGTTACTACATAAATGTAAGCATACATATACAAATTATTAAAGTTCACTATACAATATTGAATATTAAACTATGACACTAATGTTTACTACTAAACCTTTATATGGATCATAAACTAAATTATTATACAATACTACACCTTACTAAACAATACATGTTTAAATAATAATTATATAATAATTATTAATAATTATATTATAATAATAAAAACATTCTTAGAAAAAAAGCAGAATCAGCATTTTTCTCCTTTTGAGGGGCCTTTTGTAACCCGACACCCCCATCAGTCTCCAAATCCCCGTCTTCAAGCTGTGAGGGACTCAGACGTCACCTCTTCCACCAGGCTCTCCATGGCCTTCAAGGTTTCACATGTTTTCTTTACCATGATAGATCAATCTTCTTGCCGATAAGCCCAAGTTTTGTCTTGAGGACAGAAGGGACCATCTTCGTAAATGTTCACGATGGTGGAAAAACTGTTGCACTTGTTTCATCATATCAAGCACCTTAAACCAATCTCGCCACTTGAAGCTAAAGACAGGCACAAAATAGTTGACCTCTGTGCAAGCGTTTGAAAATACATACGAACTAACAGATTGGGTGGCATTTGCGCTATTGAATTCAGAACAACCTAAAATTGCCACTTTGGAGTCTGGACTCTACGCTACTGAAGAGATTCGTATGACTTTCAAATCATCTGGCCCACAGACTTCCTCTTCCAATGCGTACCCAGGCAGGGATGGTCCATTCAGGGCCTTTTAGATCTGACATAGAGCAAGTCTTATCTTAAGCCATTCCCTCATGCGAAACGCAGGAGAAAAACTCCCGGTTTTTGGCTGAAAAAGGTTGTTGAGACAGCTGTGTGTGAAAATCTTCACTGTTGAATCGCCCGGTTGGCCTCCACTCATATCAATCCCACCGTTAAAACAATCAGGTGCATCATAAAGAATGGCATCGACGGTTTTGTCCTTGTGGCCCAGACATGAAGGACACAACACACCTAGAATTGGTCTAGGAGACGTGTTTTCTGGAGTTTTCTGTGGTTGATCTCTCTTGAGGTTTCTTGTCGCTCGTAGTGTTCACAGGACAAGTCTAACACTTACTTATACTCAGGCAGACCTACCCAGAAATTACTTTTTCATTCTACAAGGGGTCACAAGCTCACTACACAGCAGCTCCATAAGTTCACTACAAAAATTCCCAACTGTTTCAAATTTTTCAAACAGTTCAAACTTTAAGTTCAACTAGGTCAGTACCACGACACATCAATCACCAGGCCATTACTTTTTATTTCAAACATGTTTTAGAGGGTTCTTTGCACAGTGCTGATATTCTCTTATTCTTAAAAAAACTTTAAACTTTAGAAAAAGACACAGACAACGGCTTCTGAGTATATGTAAAATATCTTTAGTTATGCAATTGCAGGCAGAAGTTAATACAGAGTCAACAGGATTTCGATAACTCTTCATAAGTTCTGCAAATTGTCCAAAACAATCTCTGCTTTTCATCCAAGCACGCCCCTCCCTGGCAGATCAGGAGCCACCATGTTTTCTTCTTGTGGCTGTGTGGAAGCAACGAGAAATTGAAACAATCCAGGTCTACCTGTTCCTCCAGTTGATCTCTATCCCATGTCCTTGACTACACGCCCAGACCAGCTGCAGGGAGCTAGAGGGAACCATCCTTACCAAAAGCACAGCATTGGTAGTTAAGAAATGTCTCTACTATTGTTAATCATATTCATTGTTAACTATTAATATTTAACAAATCAGGTAAATATGTGCTCTTTCTCTCACAGCATAATATATCATATATTCCTCATCAATGTGCTTTACTTCCAAGAAACAGCTGCACCATCAAGTTACATAAGTACACCCTAAATAGTGAAGAGAACGTCCGGACAGGATGTCCTTAAAAGGTCATAAACACAGGACACAGGAAAACTCACCAATCACTTTTTGACAGCAACCGTCTACTATATTCTCTCTCACAGGAGTCTGTGAAACAAGACAGTTGGAGATTGAAACATTGTATGTGTATTCCCTTCCCCCAACTGCTCTGTTCACTCAGACAAACAAACCAGACTGCAGTTTCCCACGCAAGAATTGACTTAAAATCCTAAATTACTAATATCTTTCAGGAATACATAATTCCCCCCCCTCATAATTCCATCGGTCTATAGGAGTGTCCCAGGTTTTCATTACAACCATTTCTAGTGCATATTGTATATGGTTTCAATATCAGATTTGATAAATAACAGATTATAACATGAAAAGCTCAGTGTTGATTTTAAATATAAACATTAACAGTCCACAAAAATGGTGTGTAAAACATTATGTTGGCTTGGCTGATAAAAAGGGTAGATTGAATTTCTCTTGGCAGTTGTGGCTCCCAGGTCTACAGCCAATCAAGGACTAGCTACCCATCCCCCACTGCTGCTCTCACCCCCCACCCCCCACCCCATCCCCTGACATGCTGGACTCTCAGGTTCTGTTCAATAAAGTGCAGCACAGCACAGTACAGTACAACTTTATTAGTCCATGTTACAGGGAACAAAGGGAATTTGTCTTTCTGAAGGGGTTGGTCACAGATCTGCCAGTTCAGATCAAATCCCACGTTTTGTTGTCTGGCTCAGGACTCAAACCAGTGACCTTTCAGTTACTGGACTAATTCTCTAACTTCCACCTCCTAACACTTCTAGCATGGGCTTCCTAGGCTAAGTTCCTTTTACACTATCCCATGTGTGGAGAAAACATGAGTCTGTCTCATGATCTGGTAATGAGGTAGTCCTGCCTTCAAAATCAGTGTCACCCTCAGGTCAAGTGGGCATTACCTCTTGGTCTAATGGTCAAGACACTGGTTTTTCCCATGGGACACCTGGGTACAGATCCCGCCCATGAAATGTGCGCACCTCTCCCAAGGCACCACTCCACTGCTTCCACCAATGTAGTGTTTTTTT
The DNA here is from genome assembly GCF_020615455.1 of Coregonus clupeaformis. NCBI lineage: Eukaryota > Metazoa > Chordata > Actinopteri > Salmoniformes > Salmonidae > Coregonus > Coregonus clupeaformis. Next base: position 98,616 of record NW_025534208.1, on the reverse strand, counting down.
GTAAACAGCAACGGTGTAATGCCCCTTTCATCTCATACCCGGGTCTCCCTGCCCGTAGGCAAACAAATATATTGTAGTGAATTCAGGGGGTAGCCCCAAACAGGTTTTGAACCTGGGTCCATCAAGTGTCAAGCCAACACCTTAAGCGTGTTAGGTTCTAAATGAACCTAGTAAAACTCAGGGACATTTAGTAAAGCTCAAACCAAGTTTATTCACCCATTGGATCATACAGCTGCATAAGACAAATAACATATTCACACAAGCACTGGTATTTAACCCTTTCTCCTATGCTGAGCCCCTCCTTCCACATCTGAACAGCCAATACACCTCTGTTGCTATCCAGAAGATGAGTGATATATGTTCTTCCTCACTTCATCTAACCTGACCTCTGCCCAAATTGCTCACTCCTCCCCAACTCACGGCTGTCATGTTGACTTGTACCAGACTGTGTCTCTTCTCCTCCAATAGGATCCCTGATGACTAACAATAACATATCCTGACAGAATGGAAACGTTATACATTCCCCTCTCTCCCTCAGTGACATGAATAAGTCTATTTCATGTTTAGAAGTCAGAACCCAACAAGCGCTACGCCAAGAGGTCCGAACCTCTCGATGATGTGGCTAGGTGTTGGATTAAGGTCGCTACATTACCCCCTTCCTTGGGGAAAGCATGCCCCCACACTTCTTTATAGCAAGTCTCTCACGTGTACACGCCTCTTTGATGGCCTCACAGGCACTATCCCACTTCTGACACCAATGTAACGAATTAAGGGATAGCTCCAACCGGGACTCAAACCCGGGTCCAGCGACTATCAAGCCAACACCTAATCCATTACACCAAGAGATCAGAAGGTGGTAATTGGTAGGTGTTGGGTTCAGCTTGCCACAGTATATACTTATATAGGGCAATGTGTGATCTGGGAGCGGCAGCACTACCACTAGTGCTCCTGACAAGCCGAACACAATCTTTACCTTCTGAACCTTAAAAACTGACCTAAAGTCAGATACATTGAGAAAAACCACCATGTGAGCAGCAAGTGTAGGGGTTAATGGAGTGAAGTGGGGGATGGGTAGGACCACCAGTATCAACTATATGTCTATGAATGCATTACTATTAATGCGTTACTAAAACGGATGGATGCTCTTCATCAACACCATCTCACCTGTGAAACTAGATATCAGCAATCAATCAACAAGACTAATGAAATGGAGCAAATGAAGACATTAGAACTGCTAAAGGTCAGATATTATATTCTGACACCAATTTCCTACTGGTAGATTTTGTACATGATCTGTCAATCCTGAGAGCAACGCTCTCTCTCCTCCTCTTCCCCCATCTCTCTTTGCTGGGGTGAAGTTTCCCCTAGATACAGATCTAGGATCAGCTTCCCCTCCCCCAAACCTAACAAGGATCATTAGTGGGAGGAATTTAAACCTGATCCAAAGCCAGTGTCTATTTGGGAAACTTGTCCCTCTCCCCACAACTACATGTGGATGCGGCTTCCTCCATCTCACCATGTTCACAAAGAAAACGGCAGTGTATTTCAGCTGTAAGTATTTTGAAGTTACTAGCTATATTATTTGAATTGAATTTACCTAGCTTCATTATTATTCAACCAGTAGAGAGGCCTCTGTGTAGTTGGAGAAAAATACTCTTTACCCCCAGGTCTCATTGAGATGACCAGTAGAGGCCTCTGTTAGTTGGAGAAAATACTCTTTACCCCAGGTCTCCTTGAGATGACCAGTAGAGGCCTCTGTGTAGTTGGAGAAAATACTATTTACAGATGAGCTTTGGGTTTCTAGGTATGTTTAGACCCAGGTAAGTTAAGTGATCATGCACCACTTTAAATGGTATCCTCTCTAGCTCACTTGTTGTAAAATTATCCGAGATACACATGAGGTCACTTTTTCCCCAATTTATTGAATTTCCAGATAGTTTGCCAAATGAATTGATTAAGTCTAGTAGGTTAGGGACAGAGGCTACTGGGTCTGAGAGGTATAAAGCACATCGTCTGCATATAACGAAATGATGCTTTCTATGTTTCCTACTTTAAGACCTTGGATATTAGGGATGATCCCTTATTTGTATCGCCAGGGGTTCAAGGGAGACAGTGAAGAGCAGAGGACTGAGTGGGCAACCCTGCTGGACAGATCTAGGTAGTTCAAAGGGACTGGATTTGTCTCTGTTGGTCAGAATAGAGGATGTTGGGCAGGCGATCTCCTCCAGTCACATGTCATTCCCTTTTGTTTATGGCAGACTCATATGAAATAATATGACCTCTCATAACCACTTGAAAAGGTTCCTATAGTGTAGAATCAGATACCACTCCTGTGTCATTAGTCTTTGGCTTGGATGCATATTTGATGTGGTTGAAATACTGTCATCTTTTATGATGCTGATAAAGACAGGGGCCATCTGTTAAGGTGCTAACTGCACAGCTGTAGCTACAGGTTATACACTGAGTGGACTAAATATTCACAACACTGTTATGACCAGTTTCTCTGGTATCTCGTACTTCAGGATGGAAGAGAGTAGTCGACCACTTAGATGGACAGTTGATTCATTGTTATTTAATGGTCACAGTACTGGATTCAATGGCAAGCGGTACGGGCTTAGCCTCTTGTCATCTGAATGACTTCCATAGAAAACCTCTCAGTTTATATAATGCTCTCCGAGCTACTTCCATCCCACAGTTGCCAACCATTATTGAGTGTCACTCATCTCCTACAATAGGATCCCCTGTACATAGTATCGTGTGGCACCCTAGCCAGGCCATTCCATCACGTACTCGTTCTAAGATTAGCAACAGTGGCCCCTAATCTATCTTGGCACGCCGACCTTCTGGCCCCCATCCGTGACCGACACAACACATGGCGTGTCCTTCTCCTCTCTCTCACCTACAGCTGATGACTTTAAAGACATTAATAAAATGCTGTATCAAAGACGTTATATCAAACACCTTCCTAATATTGAGTTACCTCCCCACTTTTGCCCTCAGAACAGCCTCAATTTGTCAGGGCATGGACTCTACAAGGTGTTGGAAAGCGTTCCCACAGGGATGCTGGCCCATGTTGACGCCAATTCTTGTGTCAAGTTGGCTGGATGTCCTTTGTGTGGTGTACCATGAGCGTGAAAAACCCAGCAACGTTGCAGTTCTTGACACAAACCGGTGTGCCTGGCACCTACTACCATACCCCGTTCAAAGGCACTTAAATATTTTGTCTTTCCCATTCACCCTCTGAATGGCACACACACACAATCCATGTCTCAATTGTCTCCAGGCTTAAAAAATCCTTCTTTAACCTGTCCCATCCCCTTCATCTACAAATGACATCAATAAGGGATCATAGCTTTCACCTGGATTCACCTGCTCAGTCTGTCATGGAAAGAGCAGGTGTCCTTAATGTTTTGTCCACTTAGTGTAAATTGCACAATAATGATCCATTGATGGATTTTTTCTTATGTAGTCTATTGTTTTCTCTGTATTGAACCTGCCTGCCACCCACCCGCCTGGGGACTGTGGGTTATGAGACAACCCCCGCATCACTAGCTTGCATGTTCTGCAGCCTTGTAGAGATAGGGAGGGGATGACTGGGAGGCAGGTTGGCATTTATTGTCATGAATCTTGCCCTGGAGGCAGTTCTGCAAAGTGGTCACTAGCTGGCACAGTCATAAAGTACTAATATCTGATTTTAATGCTAACCTTAACCTCACTGCTAATCCTTACCTTAAATTAAAACCATAAAACAAAATTATTTTCCACAAATGTTTACGATATAGCCAATTTTGACTATGCAGCTGGCATATCTAGAGGAAATTGCGCAGTTCTGCCTCCAGGGCAAGATTCATGACAAAACGTCAACCTGCGACTGGGAGAGGACAATGTAAAATCGATAACGACATTGTTTTGACAATTAACATGCTTTTTATTATGAAAAGTACAATATATCCATGTACAATTATGGAGCATATGTCCATATACAATTGTACAATTTGTTTTTCAACATAAAAGACATACAAAAAAATATAATATTGGTATTTCAACGGAGGATACATCTAAAACAGTATTAAAAAAGTGCAGTATGTTCTGAGTATGTTACCTTAACGTCAACTCATAACGTCCCACTATAACTTCATGGGAGTCTAGTGGAAAGACTGCATGTTGCTTTGGGTGGATTCATCAACATTTGCAGAATATTCCTGTAATGTCAGATGGCATCTTGTCAGACGGCAACAGCCTAGTCGGCTGCAGACACTCATAAGGAGTTCAAGTCGTTTATTTGCCATTTGCAGGTATTAAAGTAATACATACATTGTAATTCCTTGTTGGAGCTCATATAGGACAGTACATACCAGTGGAGGCTGCTGAGGGGAGGACGGCTCATAATAATGGCTGGAACGGAGACAATTAAATGGCATCAAACACATGGAAACCATGGAAACCATGTATTTGATGTATTTGATACCATTCCACTCAATCCGCTCCAGCCATTACAAGCCTGTCCTCCCCAACTAAGGTCCCACCAACCTCCTGTGGTACGTACACACAAACAGTAAAATATATCATAAGAACATCAATAAAACATGCAAAGTGGTAAGATCATAAAGAAAAAAATGTTCAGTGATGTTCTAAAAGTCTGATGAAAACAGTTTAGGTTGCTTGATTTAACAGGCAGATAGAACTGGGATAGAAGCTGTTCTGGAACCTGGGATCCAGAAACTGCCTAGCAACCACTGGTCCTCACTAGATTGGTGCCCTGTATGTCTATTTGTTCATTGGAGTTTATCAGTTTTTGAAGTGATGTCTGTGTTTGTTGGACACTTAGTGCTGGAATGAGGTGTCTGTTTGTTCCCAATTCTATCAGAAATGATGGTCCTCATTTGAAGGTCCTGTGTCAAGGTCCTCACTATTAGAGGAAGATGTGTGAGTGTGTGTGTTCAGTGTGTGTGTGTGTGTGTGTGTGTCCAATGTGTGTGTGTGTGTGTGTCCAGTGTGTGTGTGTGTCCAGTGTATGTGTCCTGTGTGTGTTTGTGTCCTGTGTGTGTGTGTGTGTTTCCAGTTTGTGTGTGTCCAGTGTGTGTGTGTGTCCAGTGTATGTGTCCTGTGTGTGTTTGTGTCCTGTGTGTGTGTGTGTGTCCAATATGTGTGTGTGTGTCTCCTGTGTGTGTGTGTGTGTGTCAAGTGTGTGTGTGTGTGTGTGTGTTCAGTGTGTGTGTGTGTGTGTGTGTGTGTGTGTGTGTGTGTGTGTGTGTGTGTGTGTGTGTGTGTGTGTGTGCCAGTGTGTGTATGTGTGCGTGTGTGTGTGTGTGTTTCCAGTGTGTGTGTGCCAGTGTGTGTCCAGTGTTTGGGTGTCCAGCATGTGTGTGTGTGTCCAGTGTATGTTGGTGTGTGTTTGTCCAGTGTGTGTGTGTGTGTCCAGTGTGTGTGTGTGTCCAGTCTGTGTGTTTCCAGTGTTTGTGTGTCCAGCATGTGTGTGTGTGTCCAGTGTGTGTGTGTGTGTGCCCAGTGTTCGTTTTTGTGTGTGTACCAGTTTGTGTGTGTGTCCAGTGTGTGTGTGTGTGTGTGTCCGGTGTGTGTGTGTGTGTCCGGTGTGTGTGTGTGTGTCCAGTGTGTGTGTGTCCAGTGTGTGTGTGTCCAGTATGTGTCCAGTGTTTGTGTGTCCAGCATGTGTGTGTGTCAGTATGTGTGTGTCCAGTGTGTGTCTGTGTGTGTGTCCAGTGTGTGTGTGTGTGTGCCCAGTGTGGGTGTCCTGTGTGTGTGTGTGTGTGTGTGTCCAGTGTGTGTTTGTGTCCGGTGTATGTGTGTGTCCGGTGTGGGTGTGTGTGTGTGTGTGTGTGTGTGTGTCTCAGTGTGAGTGTGTGTTTGTGTGTGTCCAGTGTGAGTGTGTGTGTGTGTCCAGTGTGTGTGTGTTTGTGCAGTGTGTGTGTGTGTGTGTGTGTGTGTCCAGTGTGTGTGTGTGTGTGTGTGTGTGTGTGTGTGTGTGTGTGTGTGTGTGTGTGTGTGTGTGTGTGTGTGTGTGTGTGTGTGTGTGTGTGTGTGTGTGTCAGTGGTTATTATTTACAGGGACACTGAGGAGTCATCATGAACCCAAAACCCTGGATAGAGGGGCTCAGTGAATGTGGAGTGGAATGTGATCAGGTGGGTCAGTGTGTCAGAGGAGACTCTGTAGAAGGACAGAGTGCCGGCTGGCCAGTCCAGAATACACTCCTACTCTGTGGGAGCTGGAGGAGGGGACGTCTATGGTAGTGGACTTATTATTGTGCCAGGCTCTGTAACTGTTGTCAGAGTAGAACAGACTCCAGGACTTGTCATTCCATCCAATCACACAGTCCTTAGCCTCTCCTCTCCTGCTGATTCCTTTATATGCCACTCCTATACCAACCCCTCTCCCACTCCACTCTACCTCCCAGTAACAGCGCCCAGTCAGACCCTCTCTACACAGCACCTGTCTAAAGACCTCAAATCTCTCTGGGTGATCAGGATACGGCTGCTCCTCTCTCCTCCATGTTACCTTTCTGTTCTCCTCAGACAGAGAGAGGAATCTGTTTACTGTGTTTGGGTCCAGTGTGAGATCACAGACATCTGATGGATGAAACCAGACACAATATTAGAAATCATCATCATCCTGAACACACACACACAAACACTGGACACACACAAACACACACTGGACAAACACTCACAGGGCACACACACACACTGGACACACACACACACACTGGACACACACACAGGACACACACACTGGACACGCACACACACTGGATAAACACAGATAATGGACACACACACTCACACACACTGGACACACTTTAACACACATTGAACACACAGACACACACACACACTTAACACACAAACACATCCTGAACACACACACACCGGATACACACTCACATCCTGAACACACACACACTGAACACACACACACATCCTGAACAAACACACACACTGGACACACACACATATCCTGAACACACACACACATCCTGAACACACATACACATCCTGAACACACACACACAGACCGGATACACACTCACACTCACATCCTGAACACACACACACACACACACACACACACACACACACACACACACACACACACAAACACACACACACTATTTAATATGACCACACACATTGTCAAAGCAACTCTTTGTAAACTTTGGTGTCCCTGATTTGTGCTTCTGTAGAACTACAGCTGATATTTAATATGACCAAGTAAGTAATGATGGTGGTCTTTGACTTTGACTTCACTTGAATTAAGACTTATTCTTAGTCATATTCTTCACAGCAGTCAACACTCACATTTTCTAAGTCCAGGTTTCATTGTGTTCTCTCCACCATGTTCCACACTGTAGCGGTAAGCAGAAGAACAGACAGTCATTGAGGGATACACCTGAACTCACACACACACACACACACACACACACACACACACACACACACACACACACACACACACACACACACTCACACTCACACTCACACTCACACAGTCAGCATATAACTTTGTCCAAGTCTGTGTGTGTCCAGTGTGTGTGTGTGTGTGTGTCTGTCCTTTGTGTGTGTGTGTCCAGTGTGTGTGTGTGTGTCAAGTGTGTGTGTGTGGGTCCAGTGTGTGTGTGTTTGTGTGTGTGTATGTGTCCAGTGTGTGTGTGTGTGTGTCCGGTGTGTGTGTGTCCAGTGTGTGTGTGTCCGGTGTGTGTGTCCGGTGTGTGTGTGTCCAGTGTGTGTTTCCTTTGTGTGTGTGTGTGTGTGTGTGTGTGTGTGGGGGCCAGTGTGTGTTTCCTGTGTGTGTGTGTGGGGGACAGTGTGGGTGTGTGTGTGTTTCCAGTGTGAGTGAGTGTGTGTCCAGTGTGTGTGTGTCCAGTGTGTGTGTGTGTCCAGAGTGTTTGTGTGTGTGTGTATGTGTGTGTGACCCCAGTGTGTGTGTGTTTGTGTGTGTCCAGTGTGTGTGTGTGTTTGTGTCCTCTGTGTGTATGTGTGTGTCCAGTGTGTGTGTGTGTGTGTGTGTTTCTGTCCAGTGTGTGTCTGTGTGTGTGTGTGTGTGTGTGTGTGTCCAGTATGTGTATGTGTGTGTGTCCAGTGTGTGTGTGTGTGTGTGTGGGGGTCCAGTGTGTGTGTGTGTTTGTCCGGTGTGTGTACTGTACACACACACATTGGACACACACACACACACACACACACACACACACACACCTGGACACACACACACACACACAAACTGGACACACACACACTGGACACAGACACACACAAACACACACACACACACACAGTCTTTATATAACTTAGTCCAAGTGGTGGTCTGAATGTTTGTCTTTACTAGCCTGATAACTCCAACATGTCTGATATGAACATTGACATAAACCCTCTACATACTTGAGTTTCTCCAGTCTGCAGTGTGGATCCTCCAGTCCAGCAGAGAGCAGTCTGACTCCTGAGTCTCCTGGGTGATTGTAGCTCAGGTCCAGCTCTCTCAGGTGTGAGGGGTTTGACTTCAGAGCTGAGACCAGAGAAGCACAGCCTTCCTCTGTGACTAGACAGCGTGACAGCCTGCAAAGAGTCAAATCATATTAAAACCACACTGCTATTCTTTGGTGGTGAAAATAGTGGCAGTATATTTTTTCAACATTTTCAGATACATCAGTGTCCTGAAACCTGACATATATATATTCATAAATGAATGTATCATTATTAGAAATTATCAAAGTATTGCTTGTAGAGAGAAAAATATAATGTACAAATATTTGAGTACTACATAATAAAGTACTTTTATTTCTAAACGGTAAAAATATACTGTCACGGTCGTCTATGTCGTCCAAGTATGACCAAGCGCAACGTGTCCAAGAAACATGACTTTATTAATCAAAGTAACCAAATACAAAACAAAAAGACGACTCAAATGAAGTTCACGGTACAACAGACCGAAAACGGAACAAAAACCCACAAAAACACAGTGCAACCACAACAGTTTAAATATGGCTCCCAATCAGAGATAACGAGCCGACAGCTGTCACTCGTTACCTCCGATTGGGAGTCACATGAATAATCAAGAACCACCACAACATAGAAATGAACACCTAGAAACCAACATAGAAATACACCCAAAGAAAATGAACAACCCTGGCTCAATAATCAAAGTCCATGGAGCCAGAGTGTCACAGTACCCCCCTAAAGGTGCGAACTCCGGCGCACCAGCATACAGTCTAGGGGAGGGTCTGGGTGGGCGTCTGTCCCTGGTGGCGGCTCTGGCACTGGTCGTGGTCCCCACCCCACCATAGTCACTACCCGCTTACGTAGCCTCCTCCAAATGACCACCCCCAACTAAACCCCCACAGGATTAAGGGGCAGCACTGGACTAAGAGGCATCACCGGACTCAGGGGCAGCACCGGACTAGGGGGCAGCACCGGGCTAAGGGGCAGCACCGGACTAAGGGGCAGCACCGGGCTAAGGGGCAGCACCGGATTAAGGGGCACCACCGGACTAAGGGGGCAGCTCCGGACTGAATGGCGGATCCTGGCTGGTTGGCTCTGGCTGATCCTGGCTGGCTGGCGGATCTGGGCTGGACGGCTCTGGCGGATCCCGGCTGGACGGCTCTGGTGGATCCTTGCTGGACGGCTCTGGCGGATCCTGGCTGGACGGCTCTGGCGGATCCTGGCTAGACGGCTCTGGCGGATCCTGGCAGGACGGCTCTGGCGGATCCTGGCAGGACGGCTCTGGCGGATCCTGGCTGGACGGCTCTGGCGGATCCTGGCTGGACGGCTCTGGCGAATCCTGGCTGGACGGCTCATAGCTGGCTGACGGATCTGGCTGCTCGTGGCTGGCTGACGGATCTGGCTGCTCGCGGCTGGCTGACGGATCTGGCTGCTCATGGCTGGCTGACGGATCTGGCTGCTCATGGCTGGCTGACGGATCTGGCTGCTCATGGCTGGCTGACGGATCTGGCTGCTCATGGCTGGTTGACGGATCTGGCTGCTCATGGCTGGCTGATGGTGCTGGCTGGGCGGCTGGCGGTGGAGGCGGACCCCAGCCTCGGATTGCGGTCATCACCTCCAGCAGGGCGGCTCCCATCTGCAGGAGCTGCTCTTGCTGGCCCCGAACCTGGGCTTCCAGTCTAGTATGGGCTGCGTCGGCTCCTGCTGATTCCATAGCTGGTGTATGATTCTGTCTGGCGGAAGGCTCTGGCTGATCCTGTCTGGCGGACGGCTCTGGCTGATCCTGTCTGGCGGAAGGCTCTGGCTGATCCTGTCTGGCGGAAGGCTCTGGCTGATCCTGTCTGGCGGAGAGCTCTAGCGCTCCCGGGTCTGGCGGACGGCTCTGAAGGCTCATGGCAGACGGGCGGCTTTGCAGGCTCAGTACAGACGGGCAGTTCCTGCGGCGCTTGGCAGACGGACAGTTCAGACGGCGTTGGGCAGACGGGCAGTTCAGGCGCCGTTGGGCAGACGGGCAGTTCAGGCGGCGTTGGGCAGACGGACAGTTCAGGCCCCGTTGGGCAGACAGGCAGTTCAGGCGCCGTTGGGCAGACGGGCAGTTCAAGCGCCCGTTGGGCAGACGGGCAGTTCAGGCGCCGTTGGGCAGACGGCAGACTCTGGCCGTCTGAGGCGCACCGTAGGCCTGGTGCGTGGTGCCGGAACTGGAGGTACCGGGCTGAGGACACGCATCTCAGGGCTAGTGCGGGGAGAAGGAACAGGCCGGACCGGGCTGGCGACGCGCACCGTAGGTTTGGTGCGAGTGGCAGGAACAGGCCGGGTCGGGCTGGCGACGCGCACCGTAGACTTGGTGCGGGTGGCAGGAACAGGCCGGACCGGGCTGGCGACGCGCACCGTAGGTTTGGTGCGAGTGGCGGGAACAGGCCGGGTCGGGCTGGCGACGCGCACCGTAGGTTTGGTGCGAGTGGCAGGAACAGGCCGGGCTGGGCTGGCGACGCACACCGTAGGTTCTGTGCGTGGAGCAGGAACAGGCCGGGCTGGGCTGGCGACGCACACCGTAGGTTCTGTGCGTGGAGCAGGAACAGGCCGGGCTGGGCTGGCGACGCACACCGTAGGTTCTGTGCGTGGAGCAGGAACAGGCCGGGCTGGGCTGGCGACGCACACCGTAGGTTCTGTGCGTGGAGCAGGAACAGGCCGGGCTGGGCTGGCGACGCACACCGTAGGTTCTGTGCGTGGAGCAGGACCAGGCCGGGCTGGGCTGGCGACGCACACCGTAGGTTCTGTGCGTGGAGCAGGAACAGGCCGGGCTGGGCTGGCGACGCACACCGTAGGTTCTGTGCGTGGAGCAGGAACAGGCCGGGCTGGGCTGGCGACGCACACCGTAGGTTCTGTGCGTGGAGCAGGACCAGGCCGGGCTGGGCTGACGACGCACACCGTAGGTTCTGTGCGTGGAGCAGGAACAGGCCGGGCTGGACTGGCGACGCACACCGTGGGCTTGATGCGTGGAGTAGGAACAGGCCGGTCCGTACTGGGAACACACACCACTGGCTTTAACTGGGGGATCAGGAACGGGCCGGACCGGACTGGTAACACACATCAGTCTCTCACGCCGTGCCGCAACAACTTCCCTTCCTCTACTCGCCAATGGCTCCCGTAATCCGATAGCCTTCTCTCCCACGTCTCCCTGTGGCAGCCTCCTGCTGCCCAGCCGCCTAAGCCATGTGCCCCCAAATTTTTTTGGGGTTGCCTCTCGTCCTTCCGACGATGGCCCTGCTGATGCCGTTGCTCCTCTCCTGCCAGGTTCTCCCCTTCATCGCCCTCCGGTACCGGACGGCCTCCTCTTGCGTAATATGTCCCCAGCCGAGGAGGACATCCACCAGCGTTCTCTCCATACCTGGCGCTTCCTCCCCAAGAAACTCTTGGGTAGTACTCTCGGGCTTCCAGCCTTGCCTCCGTGCTGCCTCCTCATATCGCCGCCTCCGGCTCTAGCTGCCTCCCGCTCTTCACGAGGACGGCGATATTCTCCCGGTTGATCCCAAGGCCCCTTACCATCCAGAATCTCCTCCCATGTCCATGAATCCTTTATGGGAGTCCATAAATCCTGTGTAGGTAGGTCCTGTTGCCGCTTGACACGCTGCTTGGTCTTTTTGTGGTGGGTTTTTCTGTCACGGTCGTCTGACGAATGAGTAGACCAAGGCGCAACGTGTCCAAGAAACATGACTTTATTAATCAAAGTAACCAAATACAAAACAAAAGACGACTCAAATGAAGTCCACGGTACAACAGACCGAAAACGGAACAAAAACCCACAAAAAACACAGTGCAACCACAACAGTTTAAATATGGCTCCCAATCAGAGATAACGAGCCGACAGCTGTCACTCGTTACCTCCGATTGGGAGTCACATGAATAATCAAGAACCACCACAACATAGAAATGAACACCTAGAAACCAACATAGAAATACACCCAAAAGAAAATGAACAACCCTGGCTCAATAATCAAAGTCCATGGAGCCAGAGTGTCACATATACAGTGAGGGAAAAAAGTATTTGATCCCCTGCTGATTTTGTACGTTTGCCCACTGACAAAGACATGATCAGTCTATAATTTTAATGGTAGGTTTATTTGAACAGAGAGAGACAGAATAACAACAAAAAAATCCAGAAAAAACCCATGTCAAAAATGTTATAAATTGATTTGCATTTTAATGACGGAAATAAGTATTTGACCCCTTTGCAAAACATGACTTAGTACTTGGTGGCAAAACCCTTGTTGGCAATCACAGAGGTCAGACGTTTCTTGTAGTTGGCCATCAGGTTTGCACACATCTCAGGAGGGATTTTGTCCCACTCCTCTTTGCAGATCTTCTCCAAGTCATTAAGGTTTCGAGGATGACGTTTGGCAACTCGAATCTTCAGCTCCCTCCACAGATTTTCTATGGGATTAAGGTCTGGAGACTGGCTAGGCAACTCCAGGACCTTAATGTGCTTCTTCTTGAGCCACTCCTTTGTTGCCTTGGCCGTGTGTTTTGGGTCATTGTCATGCTGGAATACCCATCCACGACCCATTTTCAATGCCCTGGCTGAGGGAAGGAGGTTCTCACTCAAGATTTGATGTGGTGAAGTTGTCCTGTCCCCTTAGCAGAAAAACACCCCCAAAGCATAATGTTTCCACCTCCATGTTTGACGGTGGGGATGGTGTTCTTGGGATCATAGGCATCATTCCTCCTCCTCCAAACACGGCGAGTTGAGTTGATGCCAAAGAGCTCGGTTTTAGTCTCATCTGACCACAACACTTTCACCCAGTTCTCCTCTGAATAATTCAGATGTTCATTGGCAAACTTCAGACGGCCATGTATATGTGCTTTCTTGAGTAGGGGGACCTTGCGGGCACTGCAGGATTTCAGTCCTTCACGGCGTAGTGTGTTACCAATTGTTTTCTTGGTGACTATGGTCCCAGCTGCCTTGAAATCATTGACAAGATCCTCCCGTGTAGTTCTGGGCTGATTCCTCACCGTTCTCATGATCATTGCAACTCCACGAGGTGAGATCTTGCATGGAGCCCCAGGACGAGGGAGATTGACAGTTCTTTTGTGTTTCTTCCATTTGCGAATAATCGCACCAACTGTTGTCACCTTTTCACCAAGCTGCTTGGCAATGGTCTTGCCCATTCCAGCTTTGTGTAGGTCTACAATCTTGTCCCTGACATCCTTGGAGAGCTCTTTGGTCTTGGCCATGGTGGAGAGTTTGGAATCTGATTGATTGATTGCTTCTGTGGACAAGTGTCTTTCATACAGGTAACAAGCTGAGATTAGGAGCACTCCCTTTAAGAGTGTGCTTCTGATCTCAGCTTGTTACCTGTATAAAAGACACCTGGGAGCCAGAAATCTTTCTGATTGAGAGGGGGTCAAATACTTATTTCCTCATTAAAATGCAAATCAATTTATAACATTTTTGACATGCGTTTTTCTGGATTTTTTTGTTGTTATTCTGTCTCTCACTGTTCAAGTAAACCTACCATTAAAATTATAGACTGACCATTTCTTTGTCAGTGGGCAAATGTACAAAATCAGCAGGGGATCAAATACTTTTTTCCCTCACTGTATATGTATGAACATCTTTAAATTAAAGGTGACATTCTGTACTGTTGCATAATATGAAACATTGTATCTAAAAACCTAATGTAAAACTGTAAGCTTCACTGTCCAAACACATATGGTTCGGACTATGTGTGCCTGGTAAACACATGTGGATCTGGTGAACAGTTATCACTTGTTGACCAACTACAGGAATACTGACCTCAGAGTCTCCAGTTTACAGTGGGGATTCCCCAGTCCAGCAGAGAGCAGCTTCACTCCTGAATCCTTCAGGTCATTGTTACTCAGATCCAGCTCTCTCAGGTGTGAGGGGTTTGACTTCAGAGCTGAGACCAGAGAAGCACAGCCTTCCTCTGTGACTAGACAGCCTGACAGCCTGCAAAGAGTCAAATCATATTAAAACCACACTGCTATTCTTTGGTGGTGAAAATATATTTTTTCAACATTTTCAGATACATCAGAGTCCTGAAATCTGCCATATCTATTCATAAATGAATGCATCATTATTAGAAATGTCAAATTATCATAATATTGTGTGTAGAGAGAAAAATATAAAGTACAAATATTTGAGTAGACTGACCAGAGCAGTTTAAAAAGCAGTATCAGTCAAAAGACAGACAGTGAGGTATCAGATTTAGATTGTATTGAGTATACAGTCCACACCATATCTATTTTGACAGTGAAGATAACATTTTAAATGTGGCTCTGTACTCCAGCATTTTGGATTTGAGATCAAATGTTTCATATGAGGTGACAGTATATAATGTCACCTTTTATTTGAGGATATTTTAATACATATTGTCACACCCTGGCTCTGGGACTCATTATGTTGAGCCAGGGTGTGTTCATTCTATGTGTTCTGTTTCTATGTTGGGTGTTCTAGTTCGTCATTTTCTATGTTTGACTGAGTGACTCCCAATCAGAGGCAACGAGTGTCAGCTGTTTGCTGATTGTCTCTGATTGGGAGCCATATTTAACTGTCTGTGTTTCACTTTGGGTTTGTGGGTTTTTGTTCCGTGTTCGGTCATTGTCACCGTGGACTTCACGAGTCGTTTCTTGTTTTGTTTAGTGTGCTTATTATCACTGACGGTAATTAAAGTCATGTTTGTTTCTCACGCTGCGCCTTGGTCTACTCCTTACCCTGACGATCGTGACACATATCTGTTTCAACGTTTAGAAATGAAAGCACTTAATGTATCTAGTCCCCCATTTGAAGAAGTCATAAGTATTCTGACCAATTCACTTATAATGCATTAAAGTAGTCAAAAGTTGAGTATTTGGTCCCAAACCCGTTGCATGCATTTGCAGTTTGTTTTGGTTGTGTTTTGGGTTATGTTTTGACCGATAGTAACTGAATGGTGGATGATAACTGGAGTAATTTTCTGTCTAAGTCAGTAGATAACATGTTTCTAAACAGTACTAAATTACTCCTAATGATGCCATGATTAAGAAAAATTATGAATGAATCATGAATAATAATGAATGAGAAAGTTACAGAGGCTACAACAAAACAGCTAACCTCTCACCATTACCAATAACAGAGGGGGTATGATCCTTGTTCCTCTGTAACTTTCTCATTCATCATCATTCATGATTCATTCATGATTATTCATAATCATGGTAGCATCCACATGGATGTAGAAGTGTTGAGAAACATCTTCTATTCTTACTGACAATACAAGTGAAGTGACTCCAAAATGACAGGACATTATTCACCATTCAGTTTCTATTGGGAAAAACATCATCCAAAACACAACCAAGACAAACTGCAAATGCATTCAACAAGTTTGTAGAATCACAAGCTTGATGTAATCACTGTGGGTAAGGAATATGGGACCAAATACTAAACGTATGACTACTTTAATACAATATAAGTGAATATGTCCAAATTATTTCGACATATTCAAATGGGATAAATAGATACATAAAGTTATTTCATTTCTAAACAGTAACATAGATATGTATGAAAATATCCTCAAAGAAAAGGTGACATTATATACTGTCACCTAATATGAAGCATTTTATCTCAAATCAAAATGCTGGAGCATAGCACCAAATGTAAAACTGTAAGCTTCACTGTCCAAACACATATGGTGTGGGCTATGTGTGCCTGGTAAACTCATGTGGATCTGGTGAACAGTTATCACTTGTTGACCAACTACAGGAATACTGACCTCAGAGTCTCCAGTTTACAGTGGGGATTCCCCAGTCCAGCAGAGAGCAGCTTCACTCCTGTATCCTTCAGGTCATTGTTACTCAGGTCCAGCTCTCTCAGGTGTGAGGGGTTTGACATCAGAGCTGAGACCAGAGAAGCACAGCCTTTCTCTGTGACTCCACAGCCTGACAGCCTACAAAGAGATCATCATGATTTCACAAACTGTCAATATAACACCAGTAGTGTAGAAGGACAATGGCAGATGCATTTGGTTTATTCTCTTAAACAACATATAGATTCATCTTCCGTCTCCTAGAATTGTATGGTCATATTGTTATGCTAATGTGAAAATCAATTCATTGATTAAATGTGTCCTGAAACCTGCCATATCTATTCATAAATGGATGTTATATTATTAGAAATGACAAATTATGAAAGTATTGCTTGTAGATAGAAACATGTATATTACAAATATTTGAGTAGACTGACCAGAGGAGTTTAAAAAAGCAGTATCAGTCAAAAGACAGACAGTGAGGTATCAGATTTAGATTGTATTGAGTGTACAGTCCACACCATATCTATTTTGACAGTGAAGCTAACATTTAAAATGTGACTCTATACTGCAGCATTTTGGATTTGAGATCAAATATTTCATATGAGGTGACAGTATATAATGTCACCTTTTATTTGAGGGTATTTTAATACATATCTGTTTCACCGTTTAGAAATGAAAGCACTTTATGTATCTAGTCCCCCATTTGAAGAAGTCATAAGTATTCCAACAAATGTACTCATAATTTGTTAAAGTAGTCAAAAGTTTAGAATTTGGTTGTAAACTCATTGGTTGCATTTGCAGTTTGTTTTGGTTGTGTTTTGGGTTATGTGTTGCCCGATAGTAACTGAATGGTGGATGATGACTGGAGTAATTTTCTGTCTAAGTGAGTAGATAACACGTTTCTAAACACTACTAAATTAATCCTGATGATGCCTTGATTAAGAAAAATCATGAATGAATCATGAATAATGATGAATGAGAAAGTTACAGAGGCTACAACAAAACATGCTAACCTCTCACCATTACCAATAACAGAGGGGGTATGATCCTTGTTCCTCTGTAACTTTCTCATTCATCATCATTCACGATTCTTCATGATTATTCATAATCATGGTAGCATCCACATGAATGTAGAAGTGTTCAGAAACATCTTCTATTCTTACTGACAATACAAGTGAAGTGACTCCCAAAATGACAGGACATTATTCACCATTCAGTTTCTATTGGGAAAAACATCATCCAAAACACAACCAAGACAAACTGCAAATGCATTCAACAAGTTTGTAGAATCACAAGCTTGATGTAATCACTGCAGGCAGAGTATATTGGACCAAACACTAAACTTTGGACTAAATTAATTTGTCCAAATAATGAAATACTTTTTCAAATGGGAGAACTAGATGCATTAAGTGCTTTCATTTCTAAACGGTAAAATATATATGAATATCCTCAAATAAAAGGTGACATTACATACTGTTGCCTAATATGAAACATTCTATCTCAAATCCAAAATGCTGGAGCATAGCACCAAATGTAAAACTGTAAGCTTCACTGTCCAAACACATATGGTGTGGACTATGTGTGCCTGGTAAACACATGTGGATCTGGTGAACAGTTATCACTTGTTGACCAACTACAGGAATACTGACCTCAGAGTCTCCAGTTTACAGTGGGGATTCGCCAGGACAGCAGAGAGCAGCTTCACTCCTGAATCATTCAGGTCATTGTTACTCAGGTCCAGCTCTCTCAGGTGTGAGGGGTTTGACTTCAGAGCTGAGACCAGAGAAGCACAGCCTTCCTCTGTGACTCCACAGCCTGACAACCTGACAGAGAGATCATCATGATTTCACAAACACTCTTAATTCAACACCAGTAGTGTAGAAGGACAATGGCAGATGCATTTGGTTTATTCTCTTAAACAACATATATATTAATATTCTGTCTCCTAGAATTGTATGGTCATATTGTTATACTAATATGAACATCAATGCATTGATTCATTATGTTTCTCAATATATATTATATACATATTATAATACATATTTTACTCTAAACTTAATATTTCTTGATGATGATTAATACTTAAATGTCATTTTATGTACTCACATAGCAGCTCTGGAGGCTTTGACCACTGGCAGCAGCCTCAGAAGACCTTCCTCTGATCTGGAGTATTTCTTCAGGTCAAACACATCCAGCTCCTTTTCTGAAGTCAGCAACACAAAGACCAGAGCTGACCACTGTGCAGGTGACAGTTCTTCTTCTGAGAGACTTCCTGATCTCAGGTAGCTTTGGATCTCCTCCACTAGAGAATGGTCATTCAGTTCATTCAGACAGTGGAACAGATTGATGCACCTCTCTGGAGAGGGATTCTCCCTGATCTTCTCCTTGATGTACTTGACTGTTTCTTCATGGCTCTGTGAGCTGCTTCTTGTCTTTGTCAGTAGACCTCGTAAGTGCTTCTGATTGGACTCCAGAGAGAGGCCCAGAAGGAAGCGGAGGAAAAGGTCCAGGTTTCCTGTCTCACTTTGTAAGGCTTTATCCACAGCACTCTTGTAGACAGTAACTTCAGGCTTGTCTCTGAAAAGCGCAAAAAAGTTGCTGGACGTTGATTGAGGTTCATCCATTAGATTCTCATTGTTGTTGATGAATGAGAGGAACACATATACAGCAGCCAGAAACTCCTGAATGCTCAGATGCACGAAGCAGTACACCTTGTCCTGGTACAGCCCACATTCCTCTTTAAAGAGCTGTGTGCACAATCCTGAGTACACTGAGGCTTCATTGACATCAATGCCAGCCTCTTTCAGGTCTTCTTCATAGAAAATCAGATTGCCCTTCATAAGCTGTTGAAAAGCCAGTTTTCCCAGTGACAGAATGCTCTCTTTATTCCAGTGTGGAACTGTCTCTTCTTTCCCAAGATACTTTTCATTCTTCTGTTTGGTATGAAACACCACAAGGTGTGAGTACATCTCAGTCAGGGTCTTGGGCATCTCTTCTCTCTTATGTTTCAACATGGGTTCAAGGACTGTTGCAGAAATCCAACAGAAGACTGGAATGTGGCACATGATGTGGAGGCTCCTTGATGTCTTTATGTGTGAGATGATTCTGCTGGCCAGGTCCTCATCACTGAATCTCTTCCTGAAGTACTCCTCCTTCTGTGGGTCATTGAACCCTCGTACCTCTGTCACCTGGTCAACACACCCTGAAGGGATCTTATTGGCTGCTGCAGGTCGGGTAGTTATCCAGACGAGAGCAGAGGGAAGCAGATTTCCCTTGATGAGATTTGTCAGCAGAACATCCACTGATGTTGACTCTGTGACGTCACAACAGATCTTGTTCATCTGGAAGTCTAGGGGCAGTCGGCACTCATCCAGACCATCAAAGATGAACAGAACTTTGTACTTGTCGTAGTTGGAGATTCTTGAGTCTTTGGTTTCCATTGAGAAGTGATTGAGAAGTTCAATCAAAGTGTTTTTTCACCTTTCATCAAATTCAGCTCCCGAAAAGGGAATGAAAATACAAATTGGACATCCTGATTTGCTTTTCCTTCAGCCCAGTCCAGAATGAACTTCTGCACAGAGACTGTTTTTCCAATGCCAGCGACTCCCTTTGTCAGCACAGTTCTGATAAGTTTGTCTTGTCCAGTTAAGGGTTTGAAGATGTCGTTACATTTGACTGCAGTCTCTGGTCTTGCTTGTTTCCTGGTTGTTGTCTCAATCTGTCTCAGCTCATGTTCATTATTGACCTCTCCTGTTCCACCCTTTGTGATGTAGAGCTCTGTGTAGATCTTATTGAGAAGTGTTGGGTTTCCTTGTTTAGCGATCCCCTCAAATACACATTGAAACTTCTTCTTTAGATTAGATTTGAGTTCACGTTGGCAAATCACAGCAAGCTCATCTGAATGAAGAAATAACACAGAGGATATTAATATTATGTCTGATTTAAAGCCTACAGTATTCTAGGACTGTTATGACATTTTAAATTATAATAATTGTTTTGCTCAACTGACTGTATACATGTTTTCATAATGCATTACAGACTGGTGTGAGTATCTCTCTCTCTCTCTCTCTCTCTCTCTCTCTCTCTCTCTCTCTCTCTCTCTCTCTCTCTCTCCTCTTCTCTCTGTCTAAATGAATCAACACAACACATCCCTGCTGCTACTTGATGAGGTCACTAGGTGTTGTGTTAAGGCTGCTACAATATCACTGAGTTACACAGCTAATTTAGCTGTACTTTAGCTACAGCTTTTAAATGTTCTAAAACAGCATTCAACATGAGGCAGACAGCTCTTACTTTTCTCCAGTGTGTCAGCAAGCTCCTTCTGGTTCATTTTCCTCAGGACGTGCAGTGTGATCTTCAGAGCCCCCTCTCTGGCACTGCTCTCCTGCTTCTCATCTTCAGCATCCACCACTTCCTTGTCCTGCTTCTGACTCTCAAAGCCTTCTGGGAGTTCTGGACTAAGAATCCTCTTGAACATCTTCAGCTCGTTCTTCACAAATGTCATAATATTCTCTTCAAGCAACTGAAATAAATCAAGTAAATCAGTTAAGCAAGAGACTAAATGCTTTCTCATTAACACATTAATTAATGATTGACAGATCAACTTTACTTGAGGTAAACAAAAACAAATGTACATAACAGGACCACATACACTGAATATGGAGGCCAGGTCTGTTTGATGACTCTGGGAAGACTGACCACTGAGAATCTCTGACTCTGATCTCTCCTGTTGGTTTCTGGGAACAAAACATGAGATTACATCTCCTCATCCAGGGACACACACCACGCACACACACACACACACACACACACACACACACACACACACACACACACACACACACACACACACACACACACACACACACAAACACACACACACACACACACACAAACAGGGAGGGAATGTAGTGTTTGTTTAATATTGTTTCAGGACTATGAAAATGGAAAAAATGATTAGCCTATGGATTATGAAAACAACAAAAATAAATGGGAAAATGGGAGAGGAGAAATGACTAGAGACAGTGTTGTTTAACTCACTGACCATGACCCATGAGTTCTTCTTACCTTTGTTCAGTAGAAAAGTATCCCCTCTCTAAAGGATATAGGAGGTTCCATAGACCAGTCACTCTTCATGGACACACAGCTGGGTACAGGGAGGCTGGTCTCTCCTGCTTGATTGGGCTTCAACACAACAGAGACAAATATTACGTCTCTCATCTACTCTGAGCTCAGATGGGGAAACATAAGAAGAGTTTCATTCCAAAACGCTATATATCAATTTTCAGAAATGTTGGTAAATTATATTTTATTGTTTAAAGAAATTATGAAAGAGATTGGTGTGTTTTTTCACTATCTAATCATGGCATGGGATTGTTCAACAACAGACATGTATTTGTTTAAAATCTATCACTTGATGGTTTCATTTCAGAAAGACAAATAATCATGCAAAATGCTATATATCTGCCTCACTATCAGAGAAATAAGTAGTACTGCTAGGTTTTACGCAGTAATAATATATATCTGCCTCACTCACAGAGAAATAAGTAGTACTGCTAGGTTTTACACAGTAATAAAATATATCTGCCTCACTCACAGAGAAATAAGTAGTACTGCTAGGTTTTCCACAGTCAAATGTAACAAATAACTACATTTTTTAACAAAAATCTGTACAAATGTACAAAATTCAATACAGTAATATGAGATCTGTACGTAAAACATTACATTTTAGTCATTTAGCAGATGTTCTTATACAAAAGCATCTTAAGGCTAAGTTTATTGATAGAACATTCGTAGGAACATTGTTAAATCTCTGAGCTGGTTCAAAAAACCGTTGTTATTAACGTTGCACTTGAAAACGCTCATATCTATAGAACTCTATAGAACTCTGTAGAACTCTATAGAACTCTATAGAACTCTGTAGAACTCTGTAGAACTCTGTAGAACTCTGTAGAACTCTGTAGAACAGATGTAGAAAGTTAGAAACTTTTTTTTTTTTTTTGCGTCACTTTAAACACAGAAGATCTCCCCTAAGCATAGAATCACATGGTTTATCCATCTCTCTGTGATGCTGGTTTAAACCCCCTGGTTCCTCTCTAGGTTTCTTCCTAGGTCCCTGCCTTTCTAGGGAGTTTTTCCTAGCCACCGTGCTTCTACATCTGCATTGCTTGCTCTTTGGGGTTTTAGACTGGGTTTCTATATAAGCACTTTGTGACAACTGCTGATGTAAAACATTTATTCTGGGAAGGCATATGAAGCACTGCTAACGCAATAGGAACGACTGAAAAAGCATTTAACAGATTACTGTGATGTTTATTATTACTCTTGTTATTTACTCCTAAAAGCTTGTGCCGTCAGCGGCAGCGAGCACTCTGCCTTCTAGCACAAGGGAGGGGCATGTTGAGGTACATTTGCTAACCGGGAGGGTTGCATGATGTAATTTATTGGCCGGCTGGAAGACGCACTCTTGTCTTATCTATTCCGAGGTTGTTTAATCGCAATATTAGATATTTCATAATGCATGTATACTAGGGTTGAGGTTGGAGCATCTGACTAGTGATTATTTACCCGGGGTTCAACACCTGCTATAGTCACTATTTAATTGCTCTTCCAAAAGCATCACAGGCCTAATACGAGATATATAGCTAACTAGCAGGTATCAGTATCGACACATGCTCCACCGGACGTGATACCTTGCGGTGCTGCTGATCCAGTTTCTACTGGTCTGCCTGCGGATATGGAACTCTGACCTGTTCACCGGACGTGCGACCTTGTCCCGAACCGAATAAAGTGCATTTTTCTTGTTAATTCCTTTGATCAGTCTCAGACCTGACACTTCATGACACTTGCTAGGCTTAGGCTCATAATCTGAGGTATCAACTACGTCTGATCTACAAATCCATTAGCTAGACCACCCGATTAGACAACAATCACCCCATTATACCCATTTGGTTTGCAACTCAGTGAACCTGCGCAGCATTCGCTCAATTTGATGCCTATGAACGAAGATTTCGATGCATATCAAATTATCCAGCAGCCATTTAGAAACCACAAGTCGTCAAAAAAATGGTTATTTCTTAATTAAAAAATTTCTTCTGGCTGTTTAAAATCGGCCACATCTTGAAAAAGGAAAAAGAGGACAGGGACTTGCGTTTTGTTTAGATTGTACACTTTTTTTCTTAAAACAAATATGGTTAACCATGACCAGAACTTTTTTAATGTTTGATGGCTATCCGCCAGCCATCGCCTCTAAAACTGTGTCTCACCTCACTATAGGTGACCACAACATGTACTCAGGTGAACAGTGTGTGCGCTCACCAAGTAGCCGTAACCTTGTTAATAATAAGTTACCTGAGGTAAACCTACAGGGTTAACGCTCACCAAGTAGCTGTAACCTTGTTAATAATAAGTTACCTGAGGTAAACCTACAGGGTTAACGCTCACCAAGTAGCTGTAACCTTGTTAATAATAAGTTACCTGAGGTAAACCTACAGGGTTAACGCTCACCAAGCATTCGTAACCTTGTTAATAATAAGTTACCTGAGGTAAACCTACAGGGTTAACGCTCACCAAGTAGCCGTAACCTTGTTAATAATAAGTTACCTGAGGTAAACCCTACAGGGTTAACGCTCACCAAGTAGCCGTAACCTTGTTAGTAATAAGTTACCTGATGTAAACATACAGGGTTAACGCTCACCAAGTAGCTGTAACCTTGGTAATAATAAGTTACCTGAGGTAAACCTACAGGGTTAACGCTCACCAAGTAGCTGTAACCTTGTTAAAAATAAGTTACCTGAGGTAAACCTACAGGGTTAATGCTCACCAAGTAGCTGTAACCTTGTTAATAATAAGTTACCTGAGGTAAACCTACAGGGTTAACGCTCACCAAGTAGCTGTAACCTTGTTAATAATAAGTTACCTGAGGTAAACCTACAGGGTTAACGCTCACCAAGTAGCTGTAACCTTGTTAAAAATAAGTTACCTGAGGTAAACCTACAGGGTTAATGCTCACCAAGTAGCTGTAACCTTGTTAATAATAAGTTACCTGAGGTAAACCAACAGGGTTAACGCTCACCAAGTAGCTGTAACCTTGTTAATAATAAGTTACCTGAGGTAAACCAACAGGGTTAACGCTCACCAAGTAGCTGTAACCTTGTTAATAATAAGTTACCTGAGGTAAACCTACAGGGTTAACGCTCACCAAGTAGCCGTAACCTTGGTAATAATAAGTTACCTGCGGTAAACCTACAGGGTTAACGCTCACCAAGTAGCCGTAACCTTGGTAATAATAAGTTACCTGCGGTAAACCTACAGGGTTAACGCTCACCAAGTAGCCGTAACCTTGTTAATAATAAGTTACCTGAGGTAAACCTACAGGGTTAACGCTCACCAAGTAGCTGTAACCTTGTTAATAATAAGTTACCTGAGGTAAACCAACAGGGTTAACGCTCACCAAGTAGCCGTAACCTTGGTAATAATAAGTTACCTGAGGTAAACCTACAGGGTTAACGCTCACCAAGTAGCTGTAACCTTGTTAATAATAAGTTACCTGAGGTAAACCAACAGGGTTAACGCTCACCAAGTAGCCGTAACCTTGGTAATAATCAGTTACCTGAGGTAAACCTACAGGGTTAACGCTCACCAAGTAGCCGTGACCTTGTTAATAATAAGTTACCTGAGGTAAACCTACAGGGTTAACGCTCACCAAGTAGCCATAACCTTGTTAATAATAAGTTACCTGAGGTAAACCTACAGGGTTAACGCTCACCAAGTAGCCGTAACCTTGTTAATAATAAGTTACCTGAGGTAAACCTACAGGGTTAACGCTCACCAAGTAGCCGTAACCTTGTTAATAATGAGTTACCTGAGGTAAACCTACAGGGTTAATGCTCACCAAGTAGCCATAACCTTGTTAATAATTAGTTACCTGAGGTAAACCTACAGGGTTAACGCTCACCAAGTAGCCGTAACCTTGTTAATAATAAGTTACCTGAGGTAAACCTACAGGGTTAACGATCACTAAGTAGCCGTAACCTTGGTAATAATAAGTTACCTGAGGTAAACCTACAGGGTTAATGCAGGCAGGTCTCATTGATAACAATAGTGAAGCTGGCATTGTGACGCAGAACAATGGGCTGGGAATAGAACGTTCTGAAGGCGAGTCGGTGTCACGGAGCTCAACAGAACTAATAGGAGCTGGTAGGGTGAAAAATACCCTAAAATAAGGCCTGTTTTTTTCGCGATTACTTCATAACCAGGGACAGAAGGTAATGTTATGAAACTGGGCTCCATTGCAAATGCAATTAACTAGTTTTTATCAGAAATAAATGTTGTAAAAAAGGTCACTTGAGGCGCCCCCGAAAATAATATTCAAAAGTTCAGTCCTTTGACACAGAGGGGTTAAACACTAAAGTTACCGTCCATCTAGTGAAGAGAGGAGAACCGGACAGAGGGATGGTAGGTAGCCAGCATCCGTCAACGAGAGAGGGAGAAGCCCTCCACGGTATTTAACAGGTGGAAGAAACAACCCGGGAGCTCCATTGGTCCACAAGAAAAGCAGGCAGCCGCTGATGATGTAGTGGTAGCTAGGATAACTAGGATGCTGCTGGTAAAGAGTAGCTAGCTTAGCTAGCTGTACCGACTAGCTTGGATGGCTAGCAGGTCGTTTCGTCTGTCCCTCGAGGATGATGACGAATCCGGTGAACCACAAAATGAAACAAGGATAGCGAGTGAAAAGGATCTGGCTACACTCATACTGTCACTGACCATTACGCAAAAAAAGCTAATTGAACAATAAACTTCGGTGTCTCAACACCGTAACGAACTCCGTCGTTATTCCCCAAGATCACCTCAGACCACTCTGCGCGTAACTGGACAATATGCTTGGCGCCAAACCGTACGTGGACGCGGACAGTTCTGTACGGGGACGCGGACAGTTCCATAACGCGGACATGAGCAGAGCCACACAATAAACTACACCCAGTCTTTAAAGTCGGGTACATTAGTAATATTCTTTTTTTATTATGTCAAACAAAAGAAAATCGTTTTTTAAAAACAATATTTTGAGATCTGGGCACGTATCCAAAAAGCGTCTCAGAGTAGTAAAATTGGTACTCTCTCTCCCCAGATAGACTCATTTAATACTGGGTCGTTACAATATTTTGAGATCTGGGCCCATATCCAAAAAGCGTCTCAGAGTAGAAAATGTGTCGTATAAGTGCTGAGAATAAAGCCATTTTAGTCCTACTCTTATGGGTATAAATTAAAGCTATGCATGAAGCCTCTTTATTCATAAGTGTCCCACCTAGTTGGCAGATATTTAGGACACCTCATGAGCTGTCCTAACCAGTTAAGAGGTACCAGCAGGTGTCTTGATAATAGAAACATGCAGCGAGTCAGTGGTTCCTGTGCAACATGTAATTGCTTTGGAGCAGTGGTGACCTGTCATTCAGGGCAGAGCCCCACCTGTTTAGCAGATGCTCTTACCCAGAGCGATTTACAGTAAGTGCATTCATCTTAAGATAGCTAGGTGAGACAACCAAATAATACAGTCAAATATACAGGATACGAACATTCAATTTCAGCTAAACAATGGATATATTGCGTTTTGCAATAAAAATTATACACATCTAAAATCTATTAATTAAACATCTGAGAACAGTAATATTGAAGGTACCCATAAGCAACCATTTCTGATTATTGTGGAAATAGCATTTAGGAAATAAACTCTTAATAATTCTTAAACAAAATTGTCATCTCACCTCTTAGCTTTGGTGTCATGTTCCCCAGAGAGACTCATTTTAGAGGCAGGGCCCCCCTCCTCTCTCTCCCCAGAGAGACTCATTTTAGACCACTGACCCCTAAAAAGAGATCCAACATGTTGGTTGTAGTTAACACAGTAATTCTTGAATGTGAATTGTTATCATTTATTAATTATCTCTTACAAAACATTTACTAACAGACATATTGAAACAGTCAGGCTATTTAATGCAATCAAATGAACATCTGGTTGTGACATCTCTTCTCCATGTTAACTGTCAATAATAATAATAATAATAAGTCACTGTTTGTTAAGGTAGTTATAGACAGTGCAGCAACACAAGGCCATGTCTCACACTTATTTGTATTCATTAAAAGTCAGCCAATTATTATCTTTAAATCTGTTATTTTCTAAACGTATCTGAGAATGTAGACAGAAGGGCTAAAACTGGCTTGATTGATCTGCAGGGGGATCAGTGATCTATACAGAAAGTTTTTTTGCAACAATTAAGATATTTTTTATTATTTAAAGTAGGCTAGGTTATAATGTATAACAGTATTTTTTTGTGTAAAGCAGATCAAGGTCTATACCTCAGCCAGTGGTGACCCGTCATTCAGGGCAGGTGGCCTTTCCTGTTTTGCATGTTATTTTGGCATTAATACGTGTCACATATCAGTTTGCAAAAAATGTAAAAAATAATATATATATAATTGAGTTAATAAAGCCGCCAAAAAACATGTTCTCTTTTTTGTTTTCTTGAGTAAGGCAGCTCCAAAATGCAGGTGTTTCAGCCTAGCTCAGTGCTTTCTGTGGTGGTGGGTCAAGCCAGAAGACAATACAGAGCATTGCTTCGTGATTGGCTCAGTGTTCTGTCATTCATGGGGACACTACGTCACCGCCAAGTCTAAGGGTAGACCTAGAAAATTCAAGCCCAATGGGTGCTGCCACAGAGTTACATTAGAAGTGCCCATCCAAGAAGGTCATTGGCCAACAGATAAAATGACGTCAAATCACATTATATCTACAGTAGCTTTAATTGAACTGATCATGTCAACATCATACTTTCAAAATCTTAGCCAGCAGTCATCATCACGAATCAAGTCGACAATCTACAGGCAAATCATTTTTAATCCTTGTCATATGAAGAGAAATAATGAAGAGAAATGATAGGACAGCTGTTGGGACTCTGCTGTTGGGACTCTGCTGTCGGGACTCTGCTGTTGGGACTCTGCTGTTGGGACTCTGCTGTTGGGACTCTGCTGTTGGGACTCTGCTGTTGGGACTCTGCTGTCGGGACTCTGCTGTTGGGACTCTGCTGTCGGGACTCTGCTGTCGGGACTCTGCTGTCGGGACTCTGCTGTCGGGACTCTGCTGTCGGGACTCTGCTGTCGGGACTCTGCTGTTGGGACTCTGCTGTCGGGACTCTGCTGTAGGGACTCTGCTGTCGGGACTCTGCTGTCGGGGCTCTGCTGTCGGGACTCTGCTGTCGGGACTCTGCTGTCGGGACTCTGCTGTTGGGACTCTGCTGTTGGGACTCTGCTGTCGGGACTCTGCTGTAGGGACTCTGCTGTCGGGACTCTGCTGTCGGGGCTCTGCTGTCGGGTCTCTGCGGTTGGGACTCTGCTGTTGGGACTCTGCTGTTGGGACTCTGCTGTTGGGACTCTGCTGTTGGGACTCTGCTTTATGTAGGCCCTAACAGTTTGTGGGCACCGTTTGTCACCGTTATAGTGCAATGAATGTATTGTTTAGTGTTGTGTTGTGGAGTGGCTTTGCTGGTATGCATCCCCCTTTATTTATGTTTTGCCCCACCAAGATTGACATGCTAAAATCACCACTGACCTCAGCTATAGCCTAGATGACCAGCCTAAACCTGTTCAGATCAGTTCCCATAACGTTATAACAGTAACAGTAGCAGGACAGAGCATGTAGCCTAGGCATGGTATTTTACACACCATTTCAAACGGAGACTATCAAGTTTGTCAGCATGATATGTGATCATAGCTCAAACCTACTCTGACTATTGAATGTCTGAAGTCGACCTTATAATAGTTTGTAGTTTAGCCTAGACTTACCAGGGTCTGCCCGTCTTTCCTACATATCAACACATTCATCCGACTTCTAATGTTACCGAGAAATATGTGCCACAGTTTCAACAGCCATTGTGTAACTGCGTAGGCTACACACTTACTTTCACGTTCATATGAGGAAATCACATAACTTCTTACAGTCGCTGGTGCAGCCGCCTGTTCTCTTGCAGATGAAGTAGCTTTTATAGGCGACTCATTCAACCAGCCTAAACAACAGTAAATAAAAGATGTCAAATGGTCAAAAGTCAATCCTGATATAGCCATGTACATCAAAGAGAGGTGTATTGCTACAGATGTAGGATCTTAATTTTAGCCAGTTTGCTACAGCAGGAAAATAATCCTGCAGCAACAGGACATTTTAATTATTATGGGAATGGCCGGCAGGGATGTAGCTCAGTTGGTAGAGCATGGCATTTGCAACGCCAGGGTTGTGGGTTCGATTCCAGTATAAAAAATAAAAATGTATGCACTGCTAATGTATGTAAGTCGCCTCTGGATAAGAGCGTCTGCTAAATGACTAAAATGTAAAAAATCACCATGTAGAATTATGTGTACAGATGTAGGATCTTAATTTGATCACCCCCCCACTGCAGAATAACTTTCCCTCAACACAGTAAATGTAAAACTTGTAGTGTATTTGAGGTTTTAAAAGGCTTCTGAAGTTTGTAATTTCCACTTAGAAATGGCAGACTTGAGTTTCCCTTACTAAAAATGTATCAACCGCTACAAAAATGCCCATTAATTATAATTCACATAAAAATTCACATTTCCTGTTGCTGCAGGAATATTTTCCTGCTGTAGCAAACTGGCTCAAATTAAGATCCTACATATGTATGTGCAAATGTACTTGGCGAATAAAGGTGATTCTGATTCTGCAAAGGTTGAGTCTCTTGATTCCCTTGCTGCTCTGGGGAAATAATTAAATGGTTGTCATGGTGATTTAAACTGGACCTGGTTATCTCCAAACTCTGAGGCCATGTCATTTGTTATATTTCACCCTATTGATAAAGGAAGCTAGAAGGCTGAACCCAGAAGACAACTTTAAATAAACACTAACTGATTTTATCATAAAATCCTTCCACTCATATTGTTGTGTCTCTTTGTTCAACGGACATCGGGTAGCCTGTGATATTAATATTGTAGCAAACAGCGGGGCAGGGCAGTGAACCCAGGTCGCTGGCCAAAACTAGGTTAACCCTATTGCTGCGATGGGAATTGTAACCCTGTCTCACACTGCCCCCTATAAAAGCAAGTCCTGTGCTTCGACTATTCAGACCCCTCACACATCCGGGCCGTGCATTCTGATGGCCTCACAGACACCATACTACTTCTGACACCAATGTAGCAAACAGCGGGGCAGGGAAGCGAACCCAGGTTGCACTTGTAAAAAGGCAAACAACCTACGCATCGCGCCACTGGCACCAATTGGGTTACTTGGTTGGAATTGTGACGTGGCTCATTTAGCGAGGATCACTACACTATAGTGGAACTATGATACAATTACAGTTATCATATCAAATGTTAAATGTAAAACTATAATATATAAATATTGATATATTGAATTTGACTTGCCCACATTCAGTTAGCGCCATTTTGTATGATTAGACTGACACGTACCTGTCTCAGTAGAAGTAGACTGTTAGGTCTGAGTGTTTTACTTCCATTCACTGTACTAAAATTACACCATACATTTAATTTCTCTACACACTTTACAATCATTCCTGGCATGATTCTCACCTTGTAGCCTGAATTCACAACCAGAACATGTCAAGTCATTGAGATATCTACTGTTGTGCTGAGAGAGCACCTTCCTGATGACTAGCACTCTGTGTATTCTTATGGGTGAGGCCTGAGCTGGAATGTGAAGCTAACTGAAGCTAACTTTAGAAAACCTGTATATCTAGCTTGCATCATAGTACACCCCTCAGGCTAAGTTCAGGTTACAGCATGAGGCAGCCATCAACAGCCGAGTTGTAGGCTACAACCTGGGTCGTATTCATTAGTTTACACAGCAGCCAACAGTTTTGCAACAATGCATAAACAGTTTACTCCAAACGCTGTACAACGTGACCTAAACGGTTTATGTTGCCAAACGTTTTGCTACAGTGGCCACTAATGAACACACACAACCTGTTTTGAGGAAGTGTAAGTTGTTGTTAGTCTTTCCACAGTATTTATTTGTCTCTCTTTCACACAACATGCCTTCCTGAGTGAAAAGAGCTAACAGTAGATTAGAAAGAGAACATGTTGTTGCTTGTTGTGTTTTAAGCCTGTTTTGAGAAGACAAGTCTATAGACCTATGATACAGTACACTCTTAGAAAAAAATAGTTCCAAAAGGGTCCTTTGGCTGTCCCCACAGGAGAACGCTTTTGGGTTCCAGGTAGAACCCTTCTGGCTTCCATGTAGAACCCTCTGTGGAAAGGGTTCTACCTAGGACCAAAAGGGTTCTACAAAGGGGTTCTCCTATGGGGACAGCCAAATAACCCTTTTAGATTCTAGATAGTGTAGGAGCGATCACCCTGGGGCACACAGATGGAAACAGAACGAATTCACCCCACGCATCTAATTTATATCCAAAACATTTTAAGGAGAGTAGGCCTATTATAACACTGTCCACAAAACATATCAACTATATGAATACACATAACAATATCATCAACTATATGAATACACATAACAATATCATCAACTATATGAATACACATAACAATATCATCAACTATATTAATACACATAACAATATCATCAACTATATGAATACACATAACAATATCATCAACTATATGAATATACATAACAATATCATCAACTATATTATTACACATAACAATATCATCAACTATATTAAAACACATAACAATATCATCAACTATATTAATACACATAACAATCGTCGTCTTACCTTTTATATGTCTCTCAATAGAAGTAGAGTCTGGAATGATCAATCGGTGGTGGAAAGTTCCTTTAGTTTGTTCTGCTCATTTCCATATCAGGTTCTACCTGTTCTCTCTCCCACTCCCTGTCTCTTTATAGCTCTTACAATGTGCCTTGGCATACATTCTACAAGTGTCTGGAACTCCAAATGTAGTTCTGATTTAGTGTTCCAAATGAAAACAATTTGATTAAACTGGTTAATATGGTTAAAATACATTAAGACTGAGAAATGCTGTGATTATATTTATTATTTTGTATTGAAATGTTTGACTTTATTTTCCCTATGTCCTTTCAATATAGGAACAATTTGTGAAATGACAGCCTTCTGTAAATATGGACAAAAAGTCTATGGATTAATTTGATGGTATGTGTCTTGCAACATTATGTAAAATGACAGGTTGAGAAACACTGCATCTTCCTAGGTGCATATGTGAGAAGGAACGCAAACTGTCTGCCTATGTGTGTGCCATCCCTAAACATCAAGTGTTTGTGGTTCATTAAAATGTTTATTGTCAAGGTTGAAAAAAAGAAAACTCTATTGGAGGGATGTGACATCATTCTTCCACAAGAAATTCCAGAATTTAGTGTTTTGTTGATGGTTGTCTTCAATTGGGTTGAGACCTGGTGACTGAGACGGCCATGGCATATTGTGAAACATCAGCAAGTTCAGCAGTCTTCATCACTGAAGCTCCTGCCAAACGTGCCCCAACAATCACCAGTCGTTAAGCTCTTCCCGAGCAGGGTTGCAGTCTCTCTTCATTGCAGCTCCTCTCTCCCGAGGAGTAACAGCTCCTCTCTCCCCAGGGGTATCAGCTCCTCTCTCCCCAAGCGTAGCAGCTCCCCTCTCTCCCCAGGGGTAACAGCTCCTCTCTCCCCAGGGGTAACAGCCCCCTCTCTCCCCAGGGGTAGCAGCTCCTCTCTCCCCAGGGGTATCAGCTCCTCTCTCCCCAGGGGTAGCAGCTCCTCTCTCCCCAGGGGTAGCAGCTCCTCTCTCTCCCCAGGGGTAGCAGCTCCTCTCTCCCCAGGGGTAGCAGCTCCTCTCTCCCCAGGGGTAGCAGCTCCTCTCTCCCCAGGGGTAGCAGCTCCTCTCTCCCCAGGGGTAACAGCTCCTCTCTCCCCAGGGGTAGCAGCTCCTCTCTCCCCTAGGATTTGAAGACATTGGTGGCTTAGCCCACAGCCAGTAGGAGGGTCCGGGAAGGAATTTCAACAGTTAAATCCATGAATACATCACCAGTGTATTGCCAAAAACCACTCAAGAACTTCAAACATTGACTCTGACCTGTCCAATGAGCTAAACTGATTAAAAAATTCCAACAGTACCTAAACACCCTCTCTCTCTCTCTCTCTCTCTCTCTCTCTCTCTCTCTCTCTCTCTCTCTCTCTCTCTCTCTCTCTCTCTCTCTCTCTCTCTCTCTCTCTCTCTCTCTCTCTCTCTCTCTCTCTCTCTCTCTCTCTTCCATCATATCCTATTCTTCTGTTGCTGTCTCTGTTTCTTGTCTGGTGTCTCTCTCCATCATATCCTATTCTTCTGTTGCTGTCTCTGTGTCTTGTCTGATGTCTCTCTCCATCATATCCTATTCTTCTGTTGTTGTCTCAATGTCTTGTCTGGTGTCTCTCTCCATCATATCCTATTCTTCTGTTGCTGTCTCTGTGTCTTGTCTGGTGTCTCTCTCCATCATATCCTATTCTTCTGTTGCTGTCTCTGTGTCTTGTCTGGTGTCTCTCTCCATCATATCCTATTCTTCTGTTGCTGTCTCTGTGTCTTGTCTGGTGTCTCTCTCCATCATATCCTATTCTTCTGTTGCTGTCTCTGTGTCTTGTCTGGTGTCTCTCTCCATCATTTCATATTCTTCTGTTGCTGTCTCTGTGTCTTGTCTGGTGTCTCTCTCCATCATATCATATTCTTCTGTTGCTGTCTCTGTGTCTTGTCTGATGTCTCTCTTTAGTTTTGCAATCCAAATTTGGAGCTATTGGAATTGTAACATGTTGTCCATGTACATGGTGTAATTTACTGATGGTCCCTAACTAGCCCCATAGGGATATCCAAATTCAACCCACATTTACCACAGGCATTACGATTGGGTCGCGTGCAGTTGCATTCTGAATTGATTATTACTTGGTGTGGGCATGTGGGCAACCTGTCACGCCCCCTGGCTCTGGGGACTATGTTATGTTGAGCCAGGGTGTGTAAGTCTATGTTTTGTATATCTATGTTGGCCTGAGTGACTCCCAATCAGAGGCAACGAGGGTCAGCTGGTTGTCTCTGATTGGGAGCCATATTTAACTATCGGTCTTTTTCACTTTGTGTTGTGGTTTCTTGTTCCTTTTGGTTTGTGTATCGAAGGACTTCACGTTCGTTTCATTGTTTTGATCGTGTGATCTAGTTAATAAATATAAATATGTTCACCCGCAACGCTGCGCCTTGGTCTACTCAATCCTACGACGATCGTGACTGAAGAAACCACCAAGACAGGACCAAGCAGCATGAAGAGGAGAGAGGAAGGACCTGGGATCAGGGGAGTAGGAGTTTCGGCTGGGCCACGCTAAGTGAAGAGGAGAGAGGCTGGTCTATGAAGCAATGGATCGAGAGTCTGGCGAGAGCTAGGGAGGCCTGGTCCACGGGGAGGGAGAGAACCCCAGAAAATTTTTAGGGGGGCTCACGACGTGGACGAAGGGGCAGCAGGAGGCCGCGATGGAGCGGTCCAGCGGGTGTGAAGAGGAGGCCGCCAGGTTAAGGTGGCCACTGGTCACAGAGGAGAGGGAAAGTGTGGAGGCACGGCGAGAGGTACTGGGGTGTATTACCAGTCCGGTCCGGCCCGTTCCTGATCCCTGCATAGGGCCTGTGGCGTGTGTCCCCAGTGCACGGTTCGGCCTGTTCCTGCCTCTCGCACCGAACCTGTGGTGCGCGTCGTCAGCCCTGTCCGGCCCGTTCCTGCTCTCCGCACCAAGTCTGTGGTGCGCGTCGCCAGCCCAGTCCGGCCCATCCAAGCTTCCCGCACCAAGCCAGTGGTGTGCGTCGTCAGTCCGGCACGGCCGTGCCTGCTCTCCGCACCAAGTCTGTGGTGCGCGCCCGCCAGCCCAGTCCGGCCCATCCAAGCTTCCCGCACCAAGCCAGTGTGCTGTGCGTCGTCAGTCCGGCACGGCCCGTGCCTGCTCTCCGCACCAAGTCTATGGTGCGTTTGCGTCAGCCCTGTCTGGCCCGTTCCTGCTCTCCGCACCAAGTCTGTGGTGCGTCGCCAGCCCAGTCCGGCCCATCCAAGCTCCCCGCACCAGGTCAGTGGTGCGTGTCGTCAGCCCGGTCCGGCCCGTTCCTCCTACACGCATCAAGCCAGGGGTGTCGCGTCGTCAGTCCAGCACAACCCGTGCCTGGGTCATGTCCGAGCCGGATCCGCCGCCGAGGCGGAGTGCCCACCCGGTCCCTCCCCTGTTGTGGTTGTTTGCGCGCGCCGGAGTCCGCGCCTTTGGGGGGTGGTACTGTCACGCCCTGGCTCTGGGGACTATGTTATGTTGAGCCAGGGTGTGTAAGTCTATGTTTTGTAATTCTATGTTGGCCTGAGTGACTCCCAATCAGAGACAACGAGGGTCAGCTGGTTGTCTCTGATTGGGAGCCATATTTAACTATCGGTCTTTTCACTTTGTGTTGTGGTTTCTTGTTCCTTTTGGTTTGTGTATCTAAGGACTTCACGTTTCGTTCTTTGTTTTGATCGTGTGATCTATAAAATAAATATAAATATGTTCACCCGCAACGCTGCGCCTTGGTCTACTCAATCCTACGACGATCGTGACACAACCTTCATTTACGTTGTGATGCAGTCACAACCACAAGTCTCACTAAACTCAGTTTTGGACAAGACTGACTTTATGACCAAAATTATCCAACATTTTTCAGCGGAATTGTGCCATGTTTATTCTGGTGATAACTGGATCACTGGCTGTCTCATGGAGTGTGTGAGGTGAGTGTCATGGTCGGGATGGCCTGAACTCAGAGCCTGATAGAATACCAAGGAAAACCGTAGTAACTGCAGTAGAACATGGTGGAACAAAGCCAGATGGCAGTAACTTCTTTTACTGCTGTTTCCTTGGTTTTTACTGGGATGTTGTAGTTGCATCAAATTTGACCCTCCATTTTCTCTGAAACTGAAGATAATTGAATCAGGACACTTTGTCACAAGATATAACAGATACTATGAAGCCTGATTTAGGTCTGAACTCATCTTTGACCAAATGTGTAGCAGCAGTTTGCAATTGTACGGCAGAATAGCTGTGCACATAATCCTAATACCTCTTCATGGACTACATTTGAACACTTAAACATTGTCTTCTTTTAGGGCGGGACCTGGTATGGTGTGGTCACATTGCCTAGTGGTTAGAACGTTGGGCCAGTAACTGAAAGGTTGCTGGTTCGAATACCTGAGCCGTCAATGTGAAAATCTGTTGATGTGCCCTTAAGCAAGGCACTTAACACTAACTTGCTTCATGGGTGCTGTACTACTATGACTGACCCTGTAACACAACACATTTCACTGCACCTATCCGGTGTATCTGACAATAAAAACATATATATTTTTGCAATTCCAACAGTTAATTTAACAATACTGGTTATAACTCTTGTTGACGTTGATCCAAGGACACCTTCACTTGCATTACCCTCTTACTGCAGAAACATATTCTCATGAAATCATGTGACTTATAGTTAGAGAGAACGATTCCTGTAAACGCACACTGCTACAAGCAGGAAACAAGGTATGGACAAACCAGAAATGTGACATTTCTGTTTGATAGAAACCCTGAATGATGAATGTGTGATCTATCTTGTCATCTTTTTGGCCAACCACATTGGAACATTCTAATCTTTAAGGACATGAAGTATGGAGTCATTGTTTTCAGGAAGGTGTCTCCATGGTGATAGGAGGGACAGGAGGCAGACTAAGGGCAAGGGCAGCCACCTGAACTACTGCCCTACAAAGGCAAAGAGCAGTCTACGCAAACAGTGAATCTGAGAAAAATGGCTTTCTCCATTGCTTTCTCTGTCTTCTGTTGCTGTCTCTCTTGTCTCCCCTCTTCTGTTGCTGTCTCTTGTCTCCCCTCTTCTGTTGCTGTCTCTCTTGTCTCCCCCCTTCTGTTGCTGTCTCTCTTGTCTCCCTCTTCTGTTGCTATCTCTCTTGTCTCCCCTCTTCTGTTGCTGTCTCTCTTGTCTCCCCCTTCTGTTGCTGTCTCTCTTGTCTCCCCTCTTCTGTTGCTGTCTCTCTTGTCTCCCCTCTTCTGTTGCTGTCTCTCTTGTCTCCCCCCCTTCTGTTGCTGTCTCTCTTGTCTCCCTCTTCTGTTGCTGTCTCTCTTGTCTCCCCTCTTCTGTTGCTGTCTCTCTTGTCTGCCCTCTTCTGTTGCTGTCTCTTGTCTCCCCTCTTCTGTTGCTGTCTCTCTTGTCTGCCCTCTTCTGTTGCTGTCTCTCTTGTCTCCCTCTTCTGTTGCTGTCTCTCTTGTCTCCCCTCTTCTGTTGCTGTCTCTCTTGTCTCCCCTCTTCTGTTGCTGTCTCTCTTGTCCTACCCTCTTCTGTTGCTGTCTCTCTTGTCTATCCTCTTCTGTTGCTGTCTCTTGTCTCCCCTCTTCTGTTGCTGTCTCTCTTGTCTCCCCCTCTTCTGTTGCTGTCTCTGTATCCCCTCTTCTGTTGCTGTCTCTCTTGTCTCCCCTCTTCTGTTGCTGTCTCTCTTGTCTCCCCTCTTCTGTTGCTGTCTCTCTTGTCTGCCCTCTTCTGTTGCTGTCTCTCTTGTCTGCCCTCTTCTGTTGCTGTCTCTCTTGTCTGTCCTCTTCTGTTGCCGTCTCTTGTCTCCCCTCTTCTGTTGCTGTCTCTCTTGTCTGCCCTCTTCTGTTGCTGTCTCTCTTGTCTCCCCTCTTCTGTTGCTGTCTCTCTTGTATCCCCTCTTCTGTTGCTGTCTCTCTTGTCTGTCACGTTTGTCTACAACAGGAGACCAATGCGCAGCGTTGTGAGTGAACATGATGACTTTATTACTTACTGTCACACTCTGGCTCCGGGACTGTGTGTTAGAGCCAGGGTGTATTTCATTTGGTGGTGT
This sequence comes from Coregonus clupeaformis, assembly GCF_020615455.1. NCBI lineage: Eukaryota > Metazoa > Chordata > Actinopteri > Salmoniformes > Salmonidae > Coregonus > Coregonus clupeaformis. Next base: position 60,514 of record NW_025534208.1, on the reverse strand, counting down.
TGGGTTGGGTTAGTTTCATTTGTTTGTGTTTTTGGTGATTGGTTAATGACTCCCAATCGGAGGTAACGAGTGTCAGCTGTCGGCTCGTTATCTCTGATTGGGAGCCATATATATTCTGTGTGTTTTTCTCCTTGTGTTTGTGGGTTTTTGTTTCCTTGTGCTATGTTCAGTCGGTGTCATAGAGAACTTCACGTATCGTCTTTTGTTGTTTTTTCGTGGTTGCTTTAATAATAAAGTCATCATGTTCACTCACAACGCTGCGCATTGGTCTCCTGTTGTAGACGATCGTGACAGAAAAACCCACCATCAAAGGACCAAGCAGCGTGTCCAGGAGCCGAGGGTCTGGACATGGGAAGAGTTATTGGACGGAAAGGGTCCTTGGGCACAACCGGGAGAATATCGCCTCCCTCGTGAAGAGCTGGAGGCAGCCAAAGCCGAGAGGAGGTGGTACGAGGAGGCAGCACGAAGGCGAGGCTGGAAGCCCGTGGAAGAGAGGCAACCCCAAGAAATTTTTTGGGGGGGGCACATGGCTTGGGCGACTGAGCAGCAGGAGGCTGCCACAAGGCAGAGTCAGAAGGCTGCCAGGTTAAGGGGGCTGACGGAGGCAGAGAAGGGACGGATTCAGGAGGCTACCAGGTCAAGGGGGCTACTGGGTAAAGCAGGGAAGGAAGGTGTAGAGGCACGGCGAGAGGTACTGGGGTGTGTAACCAGTTCGGTCCGGCCCGTTCCTAGTCCCGAGGTACAGCCAGTAGTGTGTGTTCCCCGTACGGTACGGCCTGTTCCGGCCCCTCGCACTAAGTGTACGGTGCGCGTCGCCAGCCCGGTTCGGCCTGTTCCTGCCATCCGCACCAAGTGTACGGTGCGCGTCGCCAGCCCAGCCCGGCCTGTCCCTGCGCCACGTAGGAAGTGTACGGTGCGCGTCGCCAGCCCAGCCCGGCCTGTTCCTGCTCTCCGCACTAGGCGTGAGGTGAGTCCCCAGGGTCCAGCATGCCCTGTTCCGGCTCCCCGCACTAGGCGTTATGGGAGTCCCCAGGGTCCAGCATGCCCTGTTCCGACTCCCCGCACTAGCCCTGAGATGCGTGTCCTCAGCCCGGTACCTCCAGTTCCGGCACCACGCATCAGGCCTACGGTGCGTCCCCAGGGCCAAGCATGCCCTGTTGCTGCTTCCCGCACTAGCCCTGAGATGCGTGTCCTCAGCCCGGTACCTCCAGTTCCGGCACCACGCATCAGGCCTACGGTGCGTCCCCAGGGTCCAGCATGCCCTGTTGCTTCTCCCGCACTAGCCCTGAGATGCGTGTCCTCAGCCCGGTACCTCCTGTTCCGGCACCACGCACCAGGCCTACGATGCGCCTCAGACGGCCAGAGTCTGCCGTCTGCCCAACGGGGCCTGAACTGCCCGTCTGCCCAAAGCCTGCAAAGCCGCCCGTCTGCCATGAGCCATCAGAGCCGCGTCCGCCAGACCGGGAGCCGCTGGGAGCCTTCCGCCAGACAGGATCAGCCAGAGCCTTCCGCCAGACAGGATCAGCCAGAGCCTTCTGCCAGACAGGATCAGCCAGAGCCTTCCGCCAGACAGGATCAGCCAGATCCGTCCAGTCGGCCATGAGCAGCCAGATCCGTCAGCCAGCCGCGAGCAGCCAGATCCGTCAGCCAGCCATGAGCAGCCAGATCCGTCAGCCAGCCATGAGCAGCCAGATCCGTCAGCCAGCCGCATGAGCAGCCAGATCCGTCAGCCAGCCATGAGCAGCCAGATCCGTCAGCCAGCCACGAGCAGCCAGATCCGTCAGCCAGCCACGAGCAGCCAGATCCGTCAGCCAGCCATGAGCCATCCAGCCAGGATCCGCCAGAGCCGTCCAGCGGGATCCGCCAGAGTCGTCCAGCCGGGATCCGCCAGAGTCGTCCAGCCGGGATCCGCCAGAGTCGCCCAGCCGGGATCCGCCAGAGCCGTCCAGCCGGGATCCGCCAGAGCCGTCCAGCCAGGATCCGCCAGCCAGCCAGGATCCGCCATGTGAGCCAGCCAGCCAGGATCCGCCATTTAGTCAGGTGCTGCCCCTTAGCTCGGTGTTGCTCCTTATCCTGGTGCTGTCCCTTATCCTGGTGCTGTCCCTTAGCCTGGTACTGCCTTAGTCCGGGACTGCCCCTTAGTCCGGTACTGCCCGTGAGTCCGGTGCTGCCCTTAGTCCGGTGCCGCCCCTTAACCCAGTGGGGTGTAGTTGGGGGTGGTAATGTGTAGGAGGCTAATTAAGTGGGTAATGACTATGGTGGGGGTGGGGATCACGACCAGCGCCAGAGCCGCCTCCGTGGAGTAACACCCACCCAGCCCTCCCCATTTTTGAGTTAGGCGCGGTCGGAGTCCGCGCCTTTGGGGAGTACTGTCACACTCTGGCCCGGGACTGTGTGTTAGAGCCAGGGTGTATTTCATTTGGTGGTGTTGGGTTGGGTGAGTTTCATTTGTTTGTGTTTTTGGTGATTGGTTAATGACTCCCAATCGGAGGTAACGAGTGTCAGCTGTCGGCTCGTTATCTCTGATTGGGAGCCATATATATTCTGTGTGTTTTTCTCCTTGTGTTTGTGGGTTTTGTTTCCTTGTGCTATGTTCAGTCGGTGTCATAGAGAACTTCACGTATCGTCTTTTGTTGTTTTTTTCGTGGTTGCTTTAATAATAAAGTCATCATGTTCACTCTCAACGCTGCGCATTGGTCTCCTGTTGTAGACGATCGTGACATTGTCCACCCTCTTCTGTTGCTGTCTCTCTTGTCTGCCCTCTTCTGTTGCTGTCTCTCTTGTCTGCCCTCTTCTGTTGCTGTCTGTGTTTTGTCTGTTGCTGTCTGTAAATTGTATTTTGTTGTCTGTGTCTTGTCTGTTGTTGTCTATGTCTTGTCTGTTGCTGTCTGTAAATTGTATTTTGCTGTCTGTGTCTTGTCTGTTGTATGTGTCTTGTCTGTTGTTGTCTGTGTCTTGTCTGTTGCTGTCTGTGTCTTGTCTGTTTCAATCTGTGTCTTGTCTGTTTCTATCTGTGTCTTGTCTGTTGCTCTCTCAGGTTATAGTTTGTTACTCTCTCCTGTGTCTATTTTCTTCTGTTATGGCCTGTTCTGTCTCTCTCCATCATATCCTGTTCTTCTATGGCTGTCTCTGTGTCTTGTCTGGTGTCTCTCTCCATCATATCCTATTCTTCTGTTGCTGTCTCTGTGTCTTGTCTGGTGTCTCTCTCCATCATATCCTATTCTTCTGTTGCTGTCTCTGTGTCTTGTCTCTCTCCATCATATCCTGTTCTTCTGTTGCTGTCTCTGTGTCTTGTCTGGTGTCCCTCTCCATCATATCCTATTCTTCTGTTGCTGTCTCTGTGTCTTGTCTGGTGTCTCTCTCCATCATATCCTGTTCTTCTGTTGCTGTCTCTGTGTCTTGTCTGGTGTCTCTCTCCATCATATCCTGTTCTTCTGTTGCTGTCTCTGTGTCTTGTCTGGTGTCTCTCTCCATCATATCCTATTCTTCTGTTGCTGTCTCTGTGTCTTGTCTGGTGTCTCTCTCCATCATATCCTATTCTTCTGTTGCTGTCTCTGTGTCTTGTCTGGTGTCTCTCCATCATATCCTATTCTTCTGTTGCTGTCTCTGTGTCTTGTCTGGTGTCTCTCTCCATCATATCATATTCTTCTGTTGCTGTCTCTGTGTCTTGTCTGGTGTTTCTCTTTAGTTTTGCAATCCAAATTTGGATCCTTTGGAATTTTAACATGTTGTCCATTGTACATGGTGTAATTTACTGATGGTCCCTAACTAGCCCCATAGGGATATCCAAAGTCAACCCAAATGTACCACTGGCATTACGATTGGGTCGCCGTGCAGTTGCATTCTGAATTGATTATTACTTGGTGTGGGCATGTGGGCAACCTTCATTTATGTTGTGATGCAGTCACAACCACAAGTCTCACTAAACTCAGTTTTGGACAAGACTGACTTTATGACCAAAATTATCCAACATTTTTCAGCGGAATTGTGCCATGTTTATTCTGGTGATAACTGGATCACTGGCTGTCTCATGGAGTGTTTGAGGGTGAGTGTCATGGTCGGGATGGCCTGAACTCAGAGCCTGATAGAATACCAAGGAAAACCGTAGTAACTGCAGTAGAACATGGTGGAACAAAGCCAGATGGCAGTAACCTTCACTTACTGCTGTTTCCTTGGTTTTTACTGGGATTTTGTAGTTACAGCAAATTTGACCCTCCATTTTCTCTGAAACTGAAGATAATTGAATCAGGACACTTTGTCACAAGATATAACAGATACTATGAAGCCTTGATTTAGGTCTGAACTCATCTTTGACCAAATGTGTAGCAGCAGTTTGCAATTGTACGGCAGAATAGCTGTGCACATAATCCTAATACCTCTTCATGGACTACATTTGAACACTTAAACATTGTCTTCTTTTAGGCGGGACCTGGTATGGTGTGGTCACATTGCCTAGTGGTTAGAACGTTGGGCCAGTAACTGAAAGGTCGCTGGTTCGAATACCGAGCCGTCAATGTGAAAATCTGTTGATGTGCCCCTAAGCAAGGCACTTAACACTAACTTGCTTCATGGGTGCTGTACTACTATGACTGACCCTGTAAAAATCTGGTGTATCTGACAATAAAAACATATATATTTTTTTCCAATTCCAACAGTTAATTTAACAATACTGGTTATAACTCTTGTTGACGTTGATCCAAGGAGACCTTCACTTGCATTACCCTCTTACTGCAGAAAAAATATTCCCATGAAATCATGTGACTTATAGTTAGAGAGAACGATTCCTGTAAACGCACACTGCTACAAGCAGGAAACAAGGTATGGACAAACCAGAAATGTGACATTTCTGTTTGATAGAAACCCTGAATGATGAATGTGTGATCTATCTTGTCATCTTTTTGGCCAACCACATTGGAACATTTCTAATCTTTAAGGACATGAAGTATGGAGTCATTATTTTCAGGAAGGTGTCTCCATGGCGATAGGAGGGACAGGAGGCAGACTAAAGGGCAAGGGCAGCCGCCTGAACTACTGCCCTACAAAGGCAAAGAGCAGTCCACGCAAATGTCCGTGCATATCAACCATAACCACTGATCTGACCTATGACCCCTAAAATGCTGATACTGAACTCTGCCTTTGTATGACCTTAAACAAGTATATGGGTAATGCAACGGCAAAGTGCAGCATCAAGAAATCTAAATATGTTGATCCAACTTTCTTGTTGTTTATCTGTTTGATGGAAACGGTTTGATAGTTGTTACTACCTTCCAACTGTATTTAATGGTGTTATGTAGTCGTGTTTTCATGTTTTCAATGTTGTATTATAGTAGGCCTAAGATTATTTCATCATGGAGAATGTTTATACTTAAGAAATACTTGACATTGTATGACTATCATTATAATGCTGTTTTACCATTATTTACTCTCTCTCCCCCACACACACACTCACAGACACACACACACACACACACACACACATACCCCCACGCCCCCCATACACACACACTCACTGTGCAGTAATTAGAATCTATAGAGCTGCTTTAAGTGATACAGTCTACTGTCTGATCTCCCCTCCTCTGCCTCTCTCCATTACTTTCTCTGTCTTCTGTTGCTGTCTCTCTTGTCTCCCCTCTTCTGTTGCTGTCTCTCTTGTCCGGGCGTCTTCTGTTGCTGTCTCTCTTGTCTCCCCCTCTTCTGTTGCTGTCTCTCTTGTCTCCCCTCTTCTGTTGCTGTCTCTCTTGTCTCCCCCCTTCTGTTGCTGTCTCTCTTGTCTCCCCCTTATGTTGCTGTCTCTCCTGTCTCCCCTATTCTGTTGCTGTCTCTCTTGTCTGCCTTCTTCTGTTGCTGTCTCTCTTGTCTGCCTCTTCTGCTCAACCAACCTTGGTTCTCTCTCCATCTGCCCTCTTCTGTCACTTTCTCTGTGTCTTGTCTGTTGCTGTCTGTGTCTTGTCTGTTGCTGTCTGTGTCCTGTCTGTTGCTGTCTGTAAATTGTATTTTTGCTGTCTGTGTCTTGTCTGTTGCTGTCTGTGTCTTGTCTGTTGCTGTCTGTGTCTTGTCTGTTGCTGTCTCAGGTTCCAGTTCTCATGTCTCCTGTGTCTATTTTCTTCTGTTATGGCCTGTTCTGTCTCTCTCCATCATATCCTGTTCTTCTATTGCTGTCTCTGTGTCTTGTCTGGTGTCTCTCTCCATCATATCCTATTCTTCTGTTGCTGTCTCTATGTCTTGTCTGGTGTCTCTCTCCATCATATCCTATTCTTCTGTTGCTGTCTCTGTGTCTTGTCTGGTGTCTCTCTCCATCATATCCTATTCTTCTGTTGCTGTCTCTATGTCTTGTCTGGTGTCTCTCTCCATCATATCCTATTCTTCTGTTGCTGTCTCTATGTCTTGTCTGGTGTCTCTCTCCATCAACAGAAATATTGGTGAGGGTTAGGCCTACTCCAATACAGCATTGAAAACATGAAAACACGACTACATAACACCATTAAGTAAAGTTGGAATATAGTTACAACATTCAAACTGTTTCCATCAAACAGAAAAACAACAAGAAAGTTGGATCAACATATTTAGATTTCTACATACTGCACTTTGCTTCTGCATTACCCATATAGCTGTTTAAGGTCATAAAAAGGCAGAGTGCAGTATCAGCATTTAAGGGGTCATAGGTCAGATCAGTGGTCATGGTTGATATGATTGGACAAAAAACCCAACTTTAAAGCCATTTTTCTCAGATTCATTGTTTGCGTAGACTGCTCTTTGCCTTTGTAGGGCAGTAGTTCAGGTGGCTTCCCTTGCCCTTAGTCTGCCTCCTGTCCCTCCTATCGCCATGGAGACACCTTCCTGAAAACAATGACTCCATACTTTGCTGAAACCTGTTCTGCCAGTTCATGTCCTTAAAGATGAATGTTGGAATGTTCCAATGTGGTTACCCAAAAATATGGCAAGATAGATCACACATCCATAACTTGTTTCTGCTTGTAGCAGGCCGCGTTCATAGGAATCCTTTTCTCTAATTATAGGTCATATGATTTCATGAGAATATTTTTCTGGAGTGAGAGTGTAATGCAAGTCAAGGTGTCCTTGGATGAATGTCAACAAGATTTATAACCAGCATTGTTAAATTAACTGTTGTAATAAATAAATACAATATTTGTAAATGTATTGTCACAGACACCGGATAGATGCAGTGAAATGTGTTGTTTTACAGGGTCATAGTAGTACGGCGCCCCCTGGAGCAAATCAGGTGTAAGTGCCTTGCTTAAGGGCACAGACAGATTTTTACCTTGAAGGCTCAGGTATTCGAACCAGCAACCTTTCAGTTACTAGCCCCACTAGGTAATCTTACCATACCATACCAGTTCACGCCCTAAAAGAAGACACTGTTCAAGTGTTCAAATGTAGTCCATGAAGAGGTATTAGGATTATGTGCACAGCTATTCTGCCGTACAATTGCAAACTGCTGCTACACATTTGGTCAAAGATGAGTTCAGACCTAAATCAGGCTTCGTAGTATCTGTTATATCTTGTGACAAAGTGTCCTGGTTCAATTATCTTCAGTTTCAGAGAAAACGGAGGGTCTAATTTGATGTAACTACAAAATCCCAGTAAAAACCAAGGAAACAGCAGTAAGTGAGGTTACTGCCATCTGGCTTTGTTCCACCATGTTCTACTGCAGTTACTACGGTTTTCCTTGGTATTCTATCAGGCTCTGAGTTCAGGCCATCCCGACCATGACACTCACCCTCACACACTCCATGAGACAGCCAGTGATCCAGTTATCACCAGAATAAACATGGCACAATTCCGCGGAAAAATATTGGATAATTTTTGTCATAAAGTCAGTCTTGTCCAAAACTGAGTTTAGTGAGACTTGTGGTTGTGACTGCATCACAATGTAAATGAAGGTTGCCCACATGCCCACACCAAGTAATAATCAATTCAGAATGCAACTGCACGCGACCCAATCGTAATACCTGTGGTAAATTTGGGTTGAATTTGGATATCCCTATGGGGCTAGTTAGGGACCATCAGTAAATTACACCATGTACATGGAACAACATGTTAATATTCCAATAGCTCCAAATGTGGATTGCAAAACTAAAGAGAGACATCAGACAAGACACAGAGACAGCAACAGAAGAATAGGATATGATGGAGAGAGACACCAGACAAGACACAGAGACAGCAACAGAAGAATATGATATGATGGAGAAAGACACCAGACAAGACACAGAGACAGCAACAGAAGAATATGATATGATGGAGAGAGACACCAGACAAGACACAGAGACAGCAACAGAAGAATAGGATATGATGGAGAGAGACACCAGAAAAGACACGAGACAGCAACAGAAGAATAGCATATGATGGAGAGAGACACCAGACAAGACACAGAGACAGCAACAGAAGAATAGGATATGATGGAGAGAGACACCAGACAAGATGAAAGACATAAATAGATGACAGAGAAAGTGATGGAGAGAGACAGAGGAGGGGAGAAAACACAGTAGACTATCACTAAAAGCTGATATAGGGATTCTAATTAATGCACTGTGTGTGTGTGTGTGTAAAGAGAGAGAGAGAGAGAGAGAGAGAGAGAGAGAGAGAGAGAGAGAGAGAGAGAGAGAGAGAGAGAGAGAGAGAGAGAGAGAGAGAGAGAGAGAGAGAGGAGAGAGAGTGTTTAGGTACTGTGGGATTATTTAATCAGTTTGGCCCATTGGACAGGTCAGAGTCTATATTTGAAGTTCTTGAGTGGTTTTTGGCAATACAGTAGTGATGTATTCATGGATTTAGCTGTTGAAATTCCCTTCCCAGACCCTCCTACTGGCTGTGGGCTAAGCCACCGATGTCTTCACATCCTAGGGGAGAGAGGAGATGCTACCCCTGGAGAGAGAGAGGAGCTGTTACCCCTGGGGAGAGAGGAGCTGTTACCCCTGGTGAGAGAGGAGCTGTTACCCCTGGGGAGAGAGGAGATGTTACCCCTGGGGAGAGAGGAGCTGCTACCCCCTGGGGAGAGAGGAGCTGATACCCCTGGGGAGAGAGGAGCTGTTACCCCCTGGGGAGAGAGGAGCTGTTACCCCTGGGGAGAGAGAAGCTGATACCCCTGGGGAGAGAGGAGCTGTTACCCTTGGGGAGAGAGGAGATGCTAACCCTGGGGAGAGAGGAGCTGCTACCCCTGGGGAGAGAGGAGCTGTTACCCCTGGGGAGAGAGAAGCTGTTACCCCTGGGGAGAGAGGAGCTGTTACCCCTGGGGAGAGAGGAGATGCTAACCCTGGGGAGAGAGGAGCTGCTACCCCTGGGGAGAGAGGAGCTGTTACCCCTGGGGAGAGAGGAGCTGCTACCCCTGGGGAGAGAGGAGCTGATACCCCTGGGGAGAGAGGAGCTACTACCCCTGGGGAGAGAGGAGCTGCTACCCCCTGGGGAGAGAGGAGCTGATACCCCTGGGGAGAGAGGAGCTGATACCCCTGGAGAGAGAGGAGCTGTTACCCCTGGGGAGAGAGAAGCTGTTACCCCCTGGGGAGAGGAGATGTTACCCTGGGGAGAGAGGAGCTGCTACCCCTGGGGAGAGAGGAGCTGTTACCCCTGGGGAGAGAGGAGCTGATACCCCTGGGAGAGAGGAGCTGTTACCCCTGGGGAGAGAGGAGCTGCTACCCCTGGAGAGAGAGGAGCTGTTACCCCTGGGGAGAGAGGAGCTGCTACCCCTGGGGGAAGAGGAGCTGCTACCCCTGGGGAGAGAGAGCTGTTACCCCTGGGGAGAGAGGAGCTGCTACCCCTGGGGAGAGAGGAGCTGTTACCCCTGGGGAGAGAGGATCTGTTACCCCTGGGGAGAGAGGATCTGTTACCCCTGGGGAGAGAGGAGCTGTTGGGGCACGTTTGGCAGGAGCTTCAGTGATGAAGATTGCTGAACTTGCTGATGTTTCACAATATGCCATGGCCGTCTCAGTCACCAGGTCTCAACCCAATTGAAGACAACCATCATCAAAACACTAAATTATGGAATTTCATGTGGAAGAATGATGTCACATCCCTCCAATAGAGTTCAAGACCCTTTTTTATTTTTTATTTTTTACCTTGACAATAAACATTTTAATGAACCACAAACACTTGATGTTTAGGGATGGCACACATAGGGAGACAGTTTGCGTTCCCTTCTCACATATGCACCTAGGAAGATGCAGTGTTTCTCAACCTGTCATTTTACATAATGTTGCAAGACACATACCATCAAATGAATCCATAGACTTTTGTCCATATTTACAGAAGGCTGTCATTTCCACAAATTGTTCCTATATTGAAAGGACATAGGGAAAATAAAGTCAAACATTTCAATACAAAATAATAAAAACAATCACAGCATTACTCAGTCTTAATGTATTTTAACCATATTAACCAGTTTAATCAAATTGTTTTCATTTGGAACACTAAATCAGAACTACATTTGGAGTTCCAGACACTTGTAGAATGTATGCCAAGGCACATTGTAAGAGCTATAAAGAGACAGGGAGTGGGAGAGAGAACAGGTAGAACCTGATATGGAAATGAGCAGAACAAACTGAAGGAACTTTCCACCACCGAATGATCATTCCAGACTCTACTTCTATTGAGAGACATATAAAAGGTAAGACGGCCGATTGTTATGATATTAATATAGTTGATGATATTGTTATGTGTATTAATATAGTTGATGATATTGTTATGTGTATTAATATAGTTGATGATATTGTTATGTGTATTCATATAGTTGATGATATTGTTATGTGTATTAATATAGTTGATGATATTGTTACGTGTATTAATATAGTTAATGATATTGTTATGTGTATTCATATAGTTGATGATATTGTTATGTGTATTAATATAGTTGATGATATTGTTATGTGTATTCATATAGTTGATGATGTGTTTTGTAGACAGTGTTATAATAGGCCTACTCTCCTTAAAATGTTTTCGACATAAATTAGATGCGTGGGGGTGAATTCGTTCTGTTTCCATCTGTGTGCCCCAGGGTGATCAGCCCCTACACTATCTAGAATCTAAAAGGGTTCTTTGGCTGTCCCCATAGGAGAACCCTTTGTAGAACCCTTTTTGGTCCTAGGTAGAACCCTTTTGGGTTCCATGAAGAATCCTTTCCACAGAGGGTTCTACATGGAAGCCAGAAGGGTTTTACCTGGAACCCAAAAGCGTTCTCCTATGGGGACAACCAGAGGACCCTTTTGGAACTCTTTTTTCTAAGAGTGTACTGTATCATAGGTCTATAGACTTGTCTTCTCAACACAGGCTTAAAACACAACAAGCAACATCATTTTCTCTTTCTAATCTACTGTTAACTCTTTTCACTCAGGAAGGTATGTTGTGTGAAAGAGAGACAAATAAATACTGTGGAAAGACTAACAACAACTTACACTTCCTCAAAACAGGTTGTGTGTGTTCATTAGTGCCCACCGTAGAAAAAGCGTTTGGCAACAGAAACCGTTTAGGTCATGTTGGACAGCGTTTGGAGTAAACTGTTTATGCAACATTTTAAAACTGTTGGCTGCGGTGTAAACTAATGAATACAACCCAGGTTGTAGCCTACAACTCGGCTGTTGATGCCTGCCTGATGCTGTAACCTGAACTTAGCCTGAGGGGTGGACTATGACGCCAGCTAGATATACTGGTTTTCTAAAGTTAGCTTCAGTTAGCTTCACATTCCAGCACAGGCCTCATCCATAGGAATGTACAGAGTGCCAGTCATCAGGAAGGTGCTCTCAAATTGGAAAATATATAATGACTTGACAGTTTAATCATACAAAATGGCGCTAACTGGACGTGGGCAAGTCAAATTCAATCAGTGGAGGTTGCTGAGGGGAGGACGGTTCATATTAATGATACCATTCCACCTATACCGCTCCAGCCATTACCACAAGCCCGTCCTCCCCAATTAAGGTGCCAACAACCTCCTGTGAATTCAATACATCAATATTCATTCGTCATGGTTCTACATTTCCCATTTCGTATGATAAATGTAATTGTATCATAGTTCTACTATAGTGTAGCGATCTGTGCAACTTCCGGCGTGAGTTTACTGTGAACACTGAGGCTGTACCCACTTTAAGTTACAGTTTTAACAGAGACCAAGTAGGCTATTTGATCATAATGTAAAAAAGGGCCTCCAATAACATTTAACATGGAAATAGCTGTTCTATCATTCAGCCTACAGTAGCAGCCAATGTGTGGTGTTCAATGTAAGCCTACATTCCATGAGACATTCCAAAAAACATGCAGAGCTTGACATGAACCTGTTTATCTACTTGTCCTTCACACAAGGAGGAGGTGACTGAAAATGTTGTTGTGTTTGATGCAAGAAACCACTTTACTAAATAAAATGCATCATTATTCCCATGTACTATGATTCCAACCAAGTAACCCAATTGGCGCCAATGGCGCGATGCGTAGGTTGTTTGCCTTTTTACAAGTGCAACCTGGGTTCACTTCCCTGCCCCGCTGTTTGCTACATTGGTGTCAGAAGTAGTATGGTGTCTGTGAGGCCATCAGAATGCATGGGCCGGATGTGTGAGGGGTCTGAGTAGTCGAAGCACGAGACTTGCTTTTATAGGGGGCAGTGTGAGACAGGTTACAATTCCCATCGCAGCAATAGGGTTAACCTAGTTTTGGCCAGGACCTGGGTTCACTGCCCTGCCCAGCTGTTTGCTACAATATTAATATCACAGGCTACCCGACGTCCGTTGAACAAAGAGACTCAACAATATGAGTGAAAGGATTTTAGGATAATATCAGTTAGTGTTTATTTAGAGTTGTCTTCTGGGTTCAGCCTTCTAGCTTCCTTTATCAATTGGGTGAAATGTAACAAATTACATGGTCTCAAAGTTTGGAGATAACCAGGCCCAGTTTAAATCGCCCATGATTTCCATTTCATTATTTCCCCAGAGCAGCAAGGGAATCCAGAGACTCAACCTTTGCAGAATCAGAATCACCTTTATTCAGCCAAGTACATTTGCATGTACATATGTAGGATCTTAATTTGAGCCAGTTTGCTACAGCAGGAAAATATTCCTGCAGCAACAGTAAATGTGATTTATAATTAATGGACATTTTTGTATCGGTTGATACATTTTTAGTAAGGGAAACTCAAGTCTGCCATTTCTAAGTGGAAATTACAAACTTCATAAGCCTTTAAAACCTCAAATACACTACAAGTTTTGCATTTACTGCGTTGAGGGAAAGTTATTCTGCAGTGGGGGGTGATCAAATTAAGATCCTAAATCTGTACACATAATTCTACATGGTGATTTTGTAAATTTTAGTCATTTAGCAGACGCTCTTATCCAGAGCGACTTACATACATTGCGAGTGCATACATTTTTATTTTTATACTGGAATCATAATAATTCAAATGTCCTGTTGCTGCATGATTATATTCCCTGCTGTAGCAAACTGGGTAAAATTAAGATCCTACATCTGTAGCAATACACCTCTCTTTGATGTACATGGCTATATCAGGATTGACTTTTGACCATTTGACATCTTTTATTTACTGTTGTTTAGGCTGGTTGAATGAGTTGCCTATAAAAGCTACTTCATCTGCAAGAGAACGGGCGGCTGCACCAGCGACTGTAAGAAGTTATGTGATTTCCTCATATGAACGTGAAAGTAAGTGTGTAGCCTACGCAGTTACACAATGGCTGTTGAAACTGTGGCACAAATTTCTCGAGTAACATTAGAAGTCGGATGAATGTGTTGATATGTAGGAAAGACGGGCAGACTCTCGTAGGTCTAGGCTAAACTACAAACTATTATAAGGTCGACGTCAGACATTCAATAGTCAGAGTAGGTTTGAGCTATGATCACTTATCATGCTGACCAACCTGATGGTCTCCGTTTGAAATGGTGTGTAAAATACCATGCCTAGGCTACAAGCTCTGTCCTGCTACTGTTAGGTCTATAACGTTATGGGAACTGATCTGAACAGGTTTAGGCTGGTCATCTAGGATATGTAGGCTATAGCTGAGGTATAGACCTCCATCTGTATCAGGACTAGGCTCCTGCTACTGTTACTGTTATAACGTTATGGGAACTGATCTGAACAGGTTTAGCTGGTCATCTAGGCTATAGCTGAGGTCAGTGGTGATTTTAGCATGTCAATCTTGGTGGGGCAAAACATAAATAAAGGGGGATGCATGCCAGCAAAGCCACTCCACAACACAACACTAAACAATACATTCATTGCACTATAACGGTGACAAATGGTGCCCACAAACTGTTAGGGCCTACATAAAGCAGAGTCCCAACAGCAGAGTCCCAACAGCAGAGTCCCAACAGCAGAGTCCCAACAGCAGAGTCCCAACAGCAGAGTCCCAACAGCAGAGTCCCAACAGCAGAGTCCCAACAGCAGAGTCCCAACAGCAGAGTCCCAACAGCAGAGTCCCAACAGCTGTCCTATCATTTCTCTTCATTATTTATCTTCATATGACAAGGATTAAAGAGGATTTGCCTGTAGATTGTCGTCTTGATTCGTGATGATGACTGCTGGCTAAGATTTTGAAAGTATGATGTTGACCTGATCAGTTCAATTAAAGCTACTGTAGATATAATGTGATTTGACATCATTTTATCTGTTGGCCAATGACCTTCTTGGATGGGCACTTCTAATGTAACTCTGTGGCAGCATCCAAGGGGCTTGAATTTTCCAGCTCTACCCTTAGACTTGGAAGTGACATAGTGTCCCCATGAGTGACAGAACACTGAGCCAATCACGAAGCAACGCTCTGTATTTTCTTCTGGCTGCCCCACCACCACAGAAAGCACTGAGCTAGGCTGAAACACCTGCATTTTGGAGCTGCCTTACTCAAGAAAACAAAAAAAGACCATGTTTTTTTGTGGCTTTATTAACTCAATGATATATATATTTTTATAAAACAATTTTTTGCTAACTGATATGTGACACGTATGAATGCCAAAATAACATGCAAAACAGGAAAGGCCACCTGCCCTGAATGACAGGTCGCTGGTTGAAAGAATGCCAAGAGTGTGCAAAGCTGTTATCAAGGCAAAAAGGTGGCTATTTGAAGAATCTCAAATATAAAATATATTTTGATTTGTTTAACACTTTTTGGTTACTACATGATTCCATATGTGTTATTTCATAGTTTTGATGTCTTCACTATTATTCTGCTATGTAAAAAATAGTAAAAATAAAGACAAACCCCTTGAATGAGTAGGTGTGTTTAAACTTTTGACCGGTAGTGTATATATTTTTTTTACATTGTTAGCAAACTGATATGTGACATGTATTAATGCCACAATAACATGCAAACAGGAAAGGCCACCTGCCCTGAATGACGGGTCGCCACTTGCTGAGGTATAGACCTTGATCTGCTTTACAGTATAACCTAGCCTACTTTAAATAATATAAAATATTTTCATTGTTGCAAAAAACCTTTCTGTATAGATCACTGATCCCCCCAGATCAATCAAGCCTGTTTTAGCACTTCTGTCTACATTCTCAGATACGTTTAGAAAAGAACAGATTCCAAAATAATAAATGGCCGACTTTTAATGAATACAAATAAGTGTGAGACATGGCCTTGTGTTGCTGCACTGTCTATTACTACCTTAACAAACAGTGACTTATTATTATTGACAGTTAACATGGAGAATAGATGTCACAACTACATATTAATGTGATTGCATTAAATCACCTGACTGTTTCGATATGTCTGTTAGTAAATGTTTTGTAAGAGATAATTAATAAATGATAACAATTCACATTCAAGAATTACTGTGTTAACTACAACCAACATGTTGGATCTCTGTTTAGGGGTCAGTGGTCTAAAATGAGTCTCTCTGGGGAGAGAGAGGAGGGGGGCCCTGCCTCTAAAATGAGTCTCTGGGGGGAGAGAGAGGAGGGGGCCCTGCCTCTAAAATGAGTCTCTCTGGGGAGAGAGGGAGGGGGGGGCCCTGCCTCTAAAATGAGTCTCTCTGGGGGAGAGAGAGGAGGGGGTCCCTGCCTCTAAAATGAGTCTCTCTGGGGAGAGAGGAGGGGGGCCCCTGCCTCTAAAATGAGTCTCTCTGGGGGACATGACACCAAAGCTAAGAGGTGAGATGTCAATTTTGTTTAAGAATTATTAAGAGTTTATTTCCTAAATGCTATTTCCACAATTTTTCACGTGTTATTTAATCAGAAAGTGTTGCTTATGGTTGCTTAACCTTCAATAGTACTGTTCTCAGATGTTTAATTAATAGATTTTAGAGGTGTATTATTATTATTATTTTTAAAGCAAAAACGCTGTATATCCATTGTTTAGCTGAAATGAAATGTTCGTATCCTGTATATTTGACTGTATTATCTGGTTGTCTCACCTAGCTATCTTAAGATGAATGCACTTACTGTAAATCGCTCTGGGTAAGAGCATCTGCTAAACAGGTGGGGCTTTGCCCTGAATAACAGGTCACCACTGCTCCAAAGCAATTACATGTTGCACAGGAACCACTGTCTCGCTGCATGTTTCTATTATCAAGACACCTGCTGGTACCTCTTAACTGGTTAGGACAGCTCACGAGGTGTCCTAAATATCTGCCAACTAGGTGGGACACTTATGAATAAAGAGGCTTCATGCATAGCTTTATTTTATACCCATAAGAGTAGGACTAAAACGGCTTTATTCTCAGCACTTATACGACACATTTTCTACTCTGAGACGCTTTTGGATATGGGCCCAGATCTCAAAATATTGTAACGACCCAGTATTAAATGAGTCTGTCTGGGGAGAGAGAGGACCAATTTTTCTACTCTGAGACGCTTTTTGGATACGATGCATCTTTCCCTACAACGGCTGAAGATGTAACATGTATGTCCCACGCACCACGCAGAGAGAACGGTCGCCAAGTGCGTTGTTGGAGCATGTCGTTATTTAGAGGATCGAAGAAAGGGGAGCGCTGCTCTTGGATCAGTTTTCTCCATTAAAATCTTTCCTTAACATTATAATTAGTTCCCAATACTGATGACGGATCAGCTCCTAGAGAGATATTACCACCTACGGCTGCAAATATTGAGGCGGCTTATTCTAAATCACAGATTTGGCTCATCATTGTTCACATGTTAGGCTACACATCATGAAATATATTGAGACAAATTACAGACCATAGTCTACAAGTAGCAAAATAGAACTCAATTGATTGAACATGAAATGTATTTCAATATGATTGAAATAGGACTATAGCCTACTGTTTATATTTTAATGCAGTCATCTCGGTTTTCATTTGAAGCATCATTTATACGTCGCTTGTTTGCATCAATTGCAAAGACAGTGGCAACTTTGTATTTGTAGTCAACTTTGTTCTGAATTTATCGGCGGTCACAGAGAGACGGATAAACCATGTGATTCTATGTTTAGCGGAGATCTTCTGTGTATAAAGTGACGCGGGAGGGCAAAAAAGCATCTAACGACGCACTTGGCTGTTCTACAAGTGGTCTGAGGCAGGTGTTAGAATATGAGCGTTTTCAAGTGCAACGTTAATAACGATGGTTTTGGGAAACAGCTCAGAGATTTAACAATGCTTCTACGAAGGTTCTAACGATGAACTTAGCCTTAAGATGCTTTTGGGATACCAGGCCCTGGACAAAAACATCTGCTAAATTCAAAGGTAAATGTTTTATATACAGATCTCATATTACTGGATACATTTTTTTAAAACATTTTTTAATATTGATGTTACAAATGTATCATGTGTACAGTTCTTTATAAAAAATTTAGTTATTTGTTACATTTGATTGTGTAAAACCTAGCAGTACTACTTATTTCTCTGAGAGTGAGGCAGATGTACATTCAAGAATTAGTTGTCACTGTGTTAACCACAAGCAACATGCTGTATCTCTGTTTAGGGGTTAGTGGTCTAAAATGAGTCTGTCTGGGGAGAGAGAGGACCAATTTTCTACTCTGAGACGCTTTGTGGATATGGGCCCAGATCTCAAAATATTGTTTTAAAAAAACAACGAAATGTTATTTTACATAATAATTAAAAAATAATATTACTAATGTACCCGACTGTAAAGACTTGGTTTAGTTTATTGTGTTGCTCTGCTCATGTCCGCGTTCTGGAACTATCCGCGTCCCCGTACAGAACTGTCCGCGTCCACGTACGGTTTGGCGCCAAGCATATCGTCCAGTTACTCACAGAGTGGTCTGAGGTGATCTTGGGGAACAACGACGGAGTTCGTTACAGTGTTGAGACACCGAAGTTTATTGTTCAATTTGCTTTTTTGCGTAATGGTCAGTGACAGTATGAGTGTAGCCAGATCCTTTTCACTCGCTAGTCTTGTTTAATTGTGTGGTTCAACGGATTCGTCATCATCCTCGAGGGACAGACGAACAACCTGCTAGCTAGCCAAGCTAGTCGGTACAATTAGCTAAGCTAGCTACTCTACCAGCAGCATCCTAGTTATCCTAGCTACCACTACATCATCACCGGCTGCCTGCATTTCTTGTGGACCGATGGAGCTCCCTGGTTGTTTCTTCCACCTGTTAAATACCGTGGAGGGCTTCTCCCTCTCTCGTTGACGGATGCTGGCCTACGCTCGCTCTGTCCGGTTCTCCTCTGTTAGTGTTGTCCTCCCGAGTGGCGCAGTGGTCTAAGGCACTGCATCGCAATGCTAACTGTGCCACTAGAGATCCTGGTTCGAATCCAGTTTCTGTCGTAGCCGGCCGCGACCGGGAGACCCATGGGGTGGCGCACAATTGGCCCAGGGGAGGGAATGGCCGGCAGGGATGTAGCTCAGTTGGTAGAGCATGGCATTTGCAACGCCAGGGTTGTGGGTTCGATTCTGTTAATGTATGCACTAACTGTAAGTCGCTCTGGATAAGAGCGTCTGCTAAATGACTAAAATGTAATGTAAATGTGTTTAACCCCTCTGTGTCCAAGGACTGCACTTTTTGAATATTATTTTCGGGCGCCTCAAGGTCAATTTTTACAACGTTTATTTCTGATTAAAAAAACAGGCCTTATGTTAGGTCATTTTTCACATTACCAGCTCCTATTAGTTCTATTGAGCTCCGTGACACCGACTCGCCTTCAGAACGTTCTATTCCCAGCCCATTGTCCTGCGTCACAATGCCAGCTTCACTATTGTTATCAATGAAACCTGCCTGTGTTAACCCTATAGGTTTACCTCAGGTAACTTATTATTAACAAGGTTACGGCTACTTGGTGAGCGTTAACCCTGTAAGTTTACCTCAGGTAACTTATTATTAACAAGGTTAAGGCTATTTGGTGAGCATTAACCCGCGCTCACTTTTCACCTGAGTACATGTTGTTATGAGCCACAGTCGAAGACGAGATGGCTGGCACGTAGCCATCAAACATTAAACATTTTCTGGTCATGGTTAACCATATTTGTTTTAAGAAAAAAGTGTACAATCTAAACAAAATGCATGTCCCTGTCCACTTTTTTCAAGATGTAGCCGATTGAAACAGCCAGAATATATTTTTAATTAAGAAATAACAATTTTTTATGACGACTTGTTGTTTCTAAGTGGCTGCTGGGTAATTTGATATGCATCGAACTCTTCCTTTGTAGGCATCAAATTGAGCGACTGCTGCGCAGGTTCACTGAGTTGCAAACCAAATGGATATAATGGGGTGATTGTTGTCTAATCGGGTGGTCTAGCTAATGGATTTGTAGATCAGACGCAGTTGCTACCTCAGATTATGAGCCTAGCAAGTGTCATGAATGAGTTATATAGTACCCACATACGGCCACAAGGAGGAGCAACAGTGCCATAAACCCATACTGTTTTTTGCCATATAAACCCTAAACCTAACAATCAATCAAATGTATTTATAAAGCTCTTTTTACACCAGCAGATGTCACAAAGTGCTATACAGAAACTCTTACCCTACTTATAACCTATTTTAGCCGTAACCCTAACCCCTAATTCTAGGGTAGGGTAGCCTAGAACACTTTTAGAAACTATTTTAGTAATACATTTATCTTAGTAAATACAATTGTAGTATTAAATAGCGTTTTGATTATTTTGTTGTTATTTTATTATATGTATAATTGCAAGACAGAACACTTGATAAATAAGGCACATTTGTTTTATTTTTCAAATGTGGTTTGAATTGGGTGACCTAGTAACCTCTGTGTGAAAGTTCAGCAATTGGCGTGGGGCAGGTTTGAGACTGATCTAATAAACTTAATTTCTCAGCTGCCTCACCAATGTCTGTACGTGAATTAATAACTTTTAATTGCTAAATATTTCCAATAGATTGCAGCATAAGACCACGAAGCATCAGTTATAGGCTACAAGCAGCAATATGATTGACATAAAATAGCATGCAACCAAATACTATGTGTCCCATGATTTTCTAAAATGGTCACTCATTACTTTAGTTAGATATATATCTCGTATTAGGCCTGTGATGCTTTTGGAAGAGCAACAGCAGGTGTTGAACCCCGGGTAAATAATCACTAGTCAGATACACTAACCTCAACCCTAGTTTACATGCATTATAGAAAATAATCTTAATATCTGATATTGGGAGTAAATAACCTCGGAATAGAAAAGACAAGAGTGCATCTTCCAGCCCACCAATAAATTACATCAAATCAAATCAAATGTTATTTGTCACATACACTTGTTTGGCAGATGTTATAGCGGGTGTAGTGAAATGCTTGTGCTTCTAGCTCCGACAGTGCAGTAATATCTAACAAGTAATATCTAACAATTTCACAACATATACCCAATACACACAAAACTAGTAAGGAATGGAATTTAAGAATATATACATATTTGGACAAGCAATGACAGAGCGGCATTGACTAAGATACAGTAGAATATTATAGAAAATAATGCAGTATATACATATGAGATGAGTAGTGCAAGATATGTAAACATTATTAAAGTGACTAGTGTTCCATTTCTTAAAGTGGCCAGTGATTTCAATAGGCAGCAGCAGCCTCTAATGTGCTAGTGATGGATATTTAACAGTCTGATGGCCTTGAGATAGAAGCTGTATTTCATTCTCTCAGTCCCAGCTTTAATGCACCTGTACTGACCTCGCCTTCTGGATGATAGTGGGGTGAACAGGCAGTGGCTCAAGTGGTTGATGAATCAGACAATGAATGTACTAGGAAAATACGTTTTTCTCGACCAGAGGTGACTAAATTAATGTTCAGGCTTATTGCGTTAGCAGTGTGGAAAGGGACAGTAAAGCGTGTGCAGGAGTTTTCCTGTGAGGGGGAGTGGTGGTGTATCCAGGAGAAAACTAAACTAACCTTCTGAAATGTCATTCATGGTCTTATGCTGCCATCTATTGGAATTATTTAGTAACTGCAGTAGTACTGAATAAAGTATACTAAAGTAGGAATTACTCAGAATTGCAAAATATGACATTTTCTAGTTCATTTTACCACTTACAACCATAACATAACAATTTATAGCATAACAAACAATGAAACTGACATAAACCAAAAACAACATACATTTAGTTAACTATATATATATATATATATATATTTTATTTAGATGGGTGACATTATCTGCCAAAGTAACACCTCGATCGAGCGTTCTTTTTGATTATTATTACTGTGTAAAACCTAGCAGTATTACTTATTTCTCTGAGAGTGAGGCAGATATATATTATGACTGTGTAAAACCTAGCAGTACTACTTATTTCTCTGAGAGTGAGGCAGATATGTAGTATTTAGCAAAAAACATGATTCTTGGTCTCACTGAAATGAAACCATCAAGTGATAGATTTTAAACAAATACATGTCTGTCACAAACCACTAAAATATGTAGAGCTCTCTTCCAAGCTTGGAGATTTAACGATGCTCCAACAAAGATTCTAACGATGAACTTAAGATAAATAAGTAATAAGCCATTTAAGAGACGCTTTTATCCTTACAGTCATGCGTGCATACATTTTTGTGTATGGGTGGTCCCGGGGATCGAACCCACTACCTTGGCGTTACAAGCGCCGTGCTCTACCAGCTGAGCTACAGAGGACCAAGCTGCTTTGAGAAACAAATGTATCATTTGTACAGTTCTTTACTAAAAATGTAGTTCTTAGTTACATTTGACTGTGTAAAACCTAGCAGTACTACTTATTTCTCTGAGAGTGAGGCAGATATATTATTACTGTGTTAAACCTAGCAGTACTACTTATTTCTCTGAGAGTGAGGTAGATATATATTATTACTGTGTAAAACCTAGCAGTACTACTTATTTCTCTGAGAGTGAGGCAGATATATTTTTACTGTGTAAAACCTAGTAGTGCTACTTATTTCTCTGAGAGCGAGGCAGATATGTAGCATTTTGCAAAAAAGCATGATTATTTGTCTCTCTGAAATGAAACCATCAAGTGATAGAGTTTAAACAAATACATGTCTGTCATTGAACAACCCCATGCCATGATTAGCTACTGAAAAAACACACCAATCTCTTTCATCATTTCTTCAAACAATAGAAGCTAATTTACGAACATTTCTGAAAATGGATATATAGCGTTTTGGAATGAAACTCTTCTTATGTTTCCAAATCTGAGCTCAGAGTAGATGAGAGACGTAATGTTTGTCTCTGTTGTGTTGAAGCCCAATCAAGCAGGAGAGACCAGCCTCCCTGTACCCAGCTGTGTGTCCATGAAGAGTGACTGGTCTATGGATTATCCTATAATGTTTAGAGAGGGAGACTTTTCTACTAAACAAAGGTAAGAAGAACTCATGGGTCATGGTCAGTGAGTTAAACAACACTGTCTCTAGTCATTTCTCCTCTCCCATTTTCCCATACATTTTGGTTATTTTCATAATCCATAGGCTAAACCTTTTTTCCATTTTCATAGTCCTGAAACAATATTAAACAAACACTACATTCCCTCCCTGTGTGTGTGTGTGTGTGTGTGTGTGTGCACTCCCTGGATGTGGAAATGTAATCTCATGTTTTGTCCACAGAAACCAACAGGAGAGATCAGAGTCAGAGATTCCCAGTGGTCAGTCTTCCCAGAGTCATCAAACAGACCTGGCCTCCATATTCAGTGTATGTGGTCCTGTTATGTAGATTTGTTTTTGTTTACCTCAAGTAAAGTTGATCTGTCAATCATTCATTAATATGTTAATGAGAAAGCATTTAGTCTCTTGCTTAACTGATTTACTTGATTTATTTCAGTTGCTTGAAGAGAATATTATGACATTTGTGAAGAACGAGCTGAAGATGTTCAAGAGGATTCTTAGTCCAGAACTCCCAGAAGGCTTTGAGAGTCAGAAGCAGGATAAGGAAGTGGTGGATGCTGAAGATAAGAAGCAGGAGAGCAGTGCCAGAGAGGGGGCTCTGAAGATCACACTGCACGTCCTGAGGAAAATGAACCAGAAGGAGCTTGCTGACACACTGGAGAAAAGTAAGAGCTGTCTGCCTCATGTTGAATGCTGTTTTAGAACATTTAAAAGCTGTAGCTAAAGTACAGCTAAAGTAGCTGTGTAACTCAATGATATTGTAGCAGCCTTAACACAACACCTAGTGACCTCATCAAGTAGCAGCAGGGATGTGTTGTGTTGATTAATTTAGAGAGAGAGAGAGAGAGAGAGAGAGAGAGAGAGAGAGAGAGAGAGAGAGAGAGAGAGAGAGAGAGAGAGAGAGAGAGAGAGAATATAATCAGTCACACCAGTGTGTAATGCATTATGAAAACATTTACAGATTTATACAGACAGTTAAGAGAATAAATTATTATAATTTAAACTTTATAACACAGTTTTACAAAACTGTAGGCATTAAATCAGACGTAATATTAATATCCTCTGTGTTATTTCTTCATTCAGATGAGCTTGCTGTGATTTGCCAACGTGAACTCAAATCTAATCTAAAGAAGAAGTTTCAATGTGTATTTGAGGGGATCGCTAAACAAGGAAACCCAATACTTCTCAATGAGATCTACACAGAGCTCTACATCACAGAGGGTGGAGCAGGAGAGGTCAATAATGAACATGAGCTGAGACAGATTGAGACAACAACCAGGAAACAAGCAAGACCAGAGACTGCAGTCAAATGTAACGACATCTTCAAACCCTTAACTGGACAAGACAAACGTATCAGAACTGTGCTGACAAAGGGAGTCGCTGGCATTGGAAAAACAGTCTCTGTGCAGAAGTTCATTCTGGACTGGGCTGAAGGAAAAGCAAATCAGGATGTCCAATTTGTATTTTCATTCCCTTTCCGGGAGCTGAATTTGATGAACGGTGAAAAACACACTTTGATTGAACTTCTCAATCACTTCTCAATGGAAACCAAAGAATCAAGAATCTCCAACTACGACAAGTACAAAGTTCTGTTCATCTTTGATGGTCTGGATGAGTGCCGACTGCCCCTAGACTTCCAGAAGAACAAGATCTGTGTGACGTCACAGAGTCAACCTCAGTGGATTTTCTGCTGACAAATCTCATCAAGGGAAATCTGCTTCCCTCTGCTCTCATCTGGATAACTACCCGACCTGCAGCAGCCAATAAGATCCCTTCAGGGTGTGTTGACCAGGTGACAGAGGTACGAGGGTTCAATGACCCACAGAAGGAGGAGTACTTCAGGAAGAGATTCAGTAATCAGGACCTGGCCAGCAGAATCATCTCACACATAAAGACATCAAGGAGCCTCCACATCATGTGCCACATTCCAGTCTTCTGTTGGATTTCTGCAATAGTCCTTGAACACATGATGAGTACAGACAAGCGAGAAGAGATGCCCAAGACTCTGACTGAGATGTACTCACACCTTGTGGTGTTTCATACCAAACAGAAGAATGAAAAGTATCTTGGGAAAGAAGAGACAGGTCCACACTGGAATAAAGAGAGCATTCTGTCACTGGGAAAACTGGCTTTTCAACAGCTTATGAAGGGCAATCTAATTTTCTATGAAGAAGATCTGAAAGAGGCTGGTATTGATGTCAATGAAGCCTCAGTGTACTTCAGGATTGTGCACACAGCTCTTTAAAGAGGAATGTGTGCTGTACCAGGAAAAGGTGTACTGCTTCGTGCATCTGAGCATTCAGGAGTTTCTGGCTGCTGTATATGTGTTCCTCTCATTCATCAACAACAATGAGAATCTAATGGCCGAACCTCAAGTTACTGAAGTTACTGTCTACAAGAGTGCTGTGGATAAAGCCTTACAAAGTGAGACAGGAAACCTGGACCTGTTCCTCCGCTTCCTTCTGGGCCTCTCACTGGAGTCCAATCAGAAGCACTTACGAGGTCTACTGACAAAGACAAGAAGCAGCTCACAGAGCCATGAAGAAACAGTCAAGTACATCAAGGAGAAGATCAGGGAGAATCCCTCTCCAGAGAGGTGCATCAATCTGTTCCACTGTCTGAATGAACTGAATGACCATTCTCTAGTGGAGGAGATCCAAAGCTACCTGAGATCAGGAAGTCTCTCAGAAGAAGAACTGTCACCTGCACAGTGGTCAGCTCTGGTCTTTGTGTTGCTGACATCAGAAAAGGAGCTGGATGTGTTTGACCTGAAGAAATACTCCAGATCAGAGGAATGTCTTCTGAGGCTGCTGCCAGTGGTTAAAGCCTCCAGAGCTGCTCTGTGAGTACATAAAATGACATTTAAGTACTAATCATCAGGAAGAAATATTCAGTTTAGAGAAAAATATATATTATAATATGTATATAATATATTATATTATATTGGAAAAACTTACTGAATCAGTGCATTGGTGTTCACATTTGTATAACAATATGACCATGCAATTCTAGGAGACGGAAGATTAATCTATATGTTGTTTAAGAGAATAAACCAAATACATTTGCCATATGTGATTGTGAAATCATGATGATCTCTTTGCAGACTGTCATTCTGTGGACTCACAGAGGAAGGATGTGCTTCTCTGGTCTCAGCTCTGAAGACAAACCCCTCACACCTGAGAGAGCTGGATCTGAGTAACAATGACCTGAAGGATTCAGGAGTGAAGCTGCTCTCTGCTGTCCTGGGGAATCCCCACTGTAAACTGGAGACTTTGAGGTCAGTATTCCTGTAGTTGGTCGACAAGTGATAACTGTTCACCAGATCCACATGTGTTTACCAGACACACATAGTCCACACCATATGTGTTTGGACAGTGAAGCTTACAGTTTTAAATGTGGTGCTATGCTCCAGCATTTTGGATTTCAGATTGAATGTTTCATTATAGAATGTCACCTTTTATTTTATCTTAATGGTGAGAGGTTAGCATGTTTTGTTGTACTCCTGAGTGGCGCAGTGGTCTAAGGCACTGCATCGCAGTGCAAACTGTGCCACTAGAGATCCTGGTTCGAATCCAGGCTCTGTCGCAGCGGCCGCGACCGGGAGACTCATGGGCGGCGCACAATTGGCCCAGCGTTGTCCAGGGTAGGGGAGGGAATGGCCGGCAGGGATGTAGCTCAGTTGATAGAGCATGGCGTTTGCAATGCCAGGGTTGTGTGTTCGATTCCCACTGGGGGCCAGTATAAAAAAAAAAAGATGTATTCACTAACTGTAAGTCGCTCTGGATAGGAGCGTCTGCTAAATGACTAAAAATTTTGTAGCCTCTGTAACTTTCTCATTCATGATTCATTCATGGTCTTTCTCAATCATGGCATCATTAGGATTCATTCAGCAGTGTTTAGAAACATGTTATCTACTCACAGAAATAAAATTACTCACCACCAAAGAATAGCAGTCTGGTTTTAATATGATTTGACTCTTTGCAGGCTGTCAGGCTGTCTAGTCACAGAGGAAGGCTGTGCTTCTCTGGTCTCAGCTCTGAAGTCAAACCCCTCACACCTGAGAGAGCTGGATCTGAGTAACAATGACCTGAAGGATTCAGGAGTGAAGCTGCTCTCTGCTGGACTGGGGAATCCCCACTGTAAACTGGAGACTCTGAGGTCAGTATTCCTGTATCACTCAATGAACACACTCATTGGACACACACACACACACAATGATTAATTTAGTAGTGTTTAGAAACATGTTATCTACTGTTAATAATGATACATTAATTCATGTATATACAGTACCAGTCAAAAGTTTGGACACACCTACTCATTCAAGGGTTTGTCTTTATTTTTTCCATTGTAGAATAATAGTGAAGATGTCAAAACTATGGAATAACAAATATGGAATCATGTAGTAACCAAAAAAGTGTTAAACAAATGAAAAAATATTTTATATTTGAAATTCTTCAAATAGCCACCCTGTGTCTTGATGACAGCTTTGCACACTCTTGGCATTCTCTCAACCAGCTTCACCTGAAATGCAGTTCCCACATATGCTGAGCACTTGTTGGCTGCTTGTCCTTCACTCTGCCGTCCGACTCATCCCAAACCATCTCAATTGGGTTGAGATCGGGTGATTATGGAGGCCAGGTCATCTGATGCAGCACTCAATCCCTCTCCTTACACAGTCTGGAAGTATGTTGGGTCATTGTCCTGTTGAAAAACAAATCATAGTCCAACTAAGCTCAAACCAGATGGGATGGCGTATCGCTGCAGAATGCTGTGGTAGCCATGCTGGTTAAGTGTGCCTTGAATTCTAAATAATTCACAGACAGTGTCACCAGCAAAGCACCCCCACACCATAACACCTCCTCCTCCATGCTTTACGGTGGGAACTACACATGCCGAGATCATCCGTTCACCCACACCGCCTCTCACAAAGACACGGCGGTTGGAACCAAAAATCTCAAATTTGGACTCCAGGCCAAAGGATAAATGTCCACCTGTGTAATGTCCATTGCTCGTGATTCTTGGCCCAAGCAGGTCTCTTCTTCTTATTGGTGTCCTTTAGTAGTGGTTTCGTTGCAGCAATTCAACCATGAAAGCCTGATTCACACAGTCACCTCTGAACAGTTGATGTTGAGCTGTGACTTGAACTCTGTGAATAATTTATTTAGGCTGCAATTTCTGAGGCTGGTAACTCTAATGAACTTATCCTCTGCAGCAGAGGTAACTCTGGGTCTTCCATTCCTGTGGCGGTCCTCATCAGAGCCAGTTTCATCATAGCGCTTGATGTTTTTGCGACTGCACTTGAAGAAACTTTCAAAGTTGTTTTAATGTTCCGTATTGACTGGCCGTCATGTCTTAAAGTAATGATGGACTGTCATTTCTCGTAGCTTATTTGAGCTGTTCTTGCCATAATATGGACTTGGTCTTTTACCAAATAGGGCTATCTTCTGTATACCCCCTACCTTGTCACAACACAACTGATTGGCTCAAACGCATTAAGAAGGAAAGAACTTCCACAAATTAACTTTTAAGAAGGCACACCTGTTAATTGAAATGCATTCCAGGTGACTACCTCATGAAGCTGGTTGAGAGAATGCCAAGAGTGTGCAAAGCTGTCATCAAGACAAAGGGTGGCTGTTTGAAGAATCTCAAATATAAAATATATTTGGATTAATGTAACACTTTTTTTGGTTACTACATGATTCCATATGTGTTATTTCATAGTTTTGATGTCTTCACTATTATTCTACAATGTATAAAATAGTAAAAATAAAGAAAAACCCTTGAATGTGTAGGTGTGTTCAAACTTTTGACTGGTAGTAGTGTGTATAAATACATACATTGGGGAAAAAAAAGTATTTAGTCAGCCACCAATTGTGCAAGTTCTCCCACTTAAAAAGATGAGAGAGGCCTGTAATTTTCATCATAGGTACACGTCAACTATGACAGACATATCGAGAATTTTTTCTCCAGAAAATCACATTGTAGGATTTTTAATGAATTTATTTGCAAATTATGGTGGAAAATAAGTATTTGGTCACCTACAAACAAGCAAGATTTCTGGCTCTCACAGACCTGTAACTTCTTCTTTAAGAGGCTCCTCTGTCCTCCACTCGTTACCTGTATTAATGGCACCTGTTTGAACTTGTTATCAGTATAAAAGACACCTTTCCACAACCTCAAACAGTCACACTCCCAAACTCCACTATGGCCAAGACCAAAGAGCTGTCAAAGGACACCAGAAACAAAATTGTAGACCTGCACCAGGCAGGGAAGACTGAATCTGCAATAGGTAAGCAGCTTGGTTTGAAGAAATCAACTGTGGGAGCAATTATTAGGAAATGGAAGACATACAAGACCACAATTAATCTCCCTCGATCTGGGGCTCCACGCAAGATCTCACCTCGTGGGGGTCAAAATGATCACAAGAACGGTGAGCAAAAATCCCAGAACCACACGGGGGGACCTAGTGAATGACCTGCAGAGAGCTGGGACCAAAGTAACAAAGTCTACCATCAGTAACACACTACGCCGCCAGGGACTCAAATCCTGCAGTGCAAGACGTGTACCCCTGCTTAAGCCAGTACATGTCCAGGCCCGTCTTAAGTTTGCTAGAGTGCATTTGGATGATCCAGAAGAGGATTGGGAGAATGTCATATGGTCAGATGAAACCAAAATATAACTTTTTGGTAAAAACTCAACTCGTCGTGTTTGGAGGACAAAGAATGCTGAGTTGCATCCAAAGAACACCATACCTACTGTGAAGCATGGGGGTGGAAACATCATGCTTTGGGGCTGTTTTTCTGCAAAGGGACCAGGACGACTGATCCGTGTAAAGGAAAGAATGAATGGGGCCATGTATCGTGAGATTTTGAGTGAAAACCTCCTTCCATCAGCAAGGGCATTGAAGATGAAACGTGGCTGGGTCTTTCAGCATGACAATGATCCCAAACACACCGCCCGGCAACGAAGGAGTGGCTTCGTAAGAAGCATTTCAAGGTCCTGGAGTGGCCTAGCCAGTCTCCAGATCTCAACCCCATAGAAAATCTTTGGAGGGACTTGAAAGTCCGTGTTGCCCAGCGACAGCCCCAAAACATCACTGCTCTAGAGGAGATCTGCATGGAGGAATGGGCCAAAATACCAGTAACAGTGTGTGAAACCTTGTGAAGACTTACAGAAAACGTTTGACCTGTGTCATTGCCAACAAAGGGTATATAACAAAGTATTGAGAAACTTTTGTTATTGACCAAATACTTATTTTCCAACATAATTTGCAAATAAATTCATAAAAAATCCTACAATGTGATTTTCTGGAATTTTTTCTCATTTTGTCTGTCATAGTTGTTGTGTACCTATGATGAAAATGACAGGCCTCTCTCATCTTTTTAAGTGGGAGAACTTGCACAATTGGTGGCTGACTAAATACTTTTTCCCCCACTGTATATGAATAGATATGGCAGGTTTCAGGACTCTGATGTATCTGAAAGTGTTGAAAGAATATATAGTTTCACCACCAAAGAATAGCAGTGTGGTTTTAATATGATTTGACTCTTTGCAGGCTGTCAATCTGTCTAGTCACAGAGGAAGGCTGTGCTTCTCTGGTCTCAGCTCTGAAATCAAACCCCTCACACCTGAGAGAGCTAGATCTGAGTAACAATGACCTGAAGGATTCAGGAGTGAAGCTGCTCTCTGCTGGACTGGGGAATCCCCACTGTAAACTGGAGACTCTGAGGTCAGTATTCCTGTAGTTGGTCAACAAGTGATAACTGTTCACCAGATCCACATGTGTTTACCAGGCACACATAGTCCACACCATATGTGTTTGGACAGTGAAGCTTACAGTTTTAAATTTGGTGCTGTGCTCCAGCATTTTGCATTTCAGATATAATGTTTCATATTAGGCAACAGTACAAAATGTCTCCTTTTATTTAAAGGTATTCATATATATATATATATATTTTTTTTTTACCGTTTAGAAATGAAAGAACGTAATGTGTCTTGTTCTTCCATTTGAAAAAGTTGTAATAATTTGGACATATTCACTTATATTGTATTAAAGTAGTCATAAGTTTAGTATTTGGTCCCATATTCCTTACCTGCAGTGATTACATCAAGCTTGTGATTCTACAAACTTGTTGAATGCATTTGCAGTTTGTTTTGGTTGTGTTTTGGATGATGTTTTCCCCAATAGAAACTGAATGGTGAATAATGTCCTGTCATTTTGGAGTCACTTCACTTGTATTGTCAGTAAGAATAGAAGATGTTTCTGAACACTTCTACATTCATGTGGATGCTACCATGATTATGAATAATCATGAATGAATCGTGAATAATGATGAATGAGAAAGTTACAGAGGAACAAGGATCATACCCCTCTGTTATTGGTAATGGTGAGAGGTTAGTATGTTTTGTTGTAGCCTCTGTAACTTTCTCACTCATTATTATTCATTATTCATTCATGATTTTTCTTAATCATTGCATCATCAGGATTAATTTAATAGTGTTTAGAAACATGTTATCTACTCACTTAGACAGAAAATTACTTTAGTCATCATCCACCATTCAGTTACTATTGGACAAAACATAACCCAAAACACAACCAAAACAAACTGCAAATGCAACCAACGAGTTTGGACCAAATACTAAACTTTTGACTACTTTAATACACTATAAGTAAAATGGTCAGAATACTTTTGACTTCTTCAAATGGGGGACTAGATACATAAAGTGCTTTCATTTCTAAACGGTGAAACAGATATGTATTACAATACCCTCAAATAAAAGGTGACATTATATACTGTCACCTCATATGAAACATTTAATCTCAAATCCACAATGCTGGAGTATAGAGCCACATTTAAAATGTTATCTTTGTCAAAATAGATATGGTGTGGACTGTATACTCAATACAATCTAAATCTGATACCTCACTGTGTGTCTTTTGACTGATACTGCTTTTTTAACTGCTCTGGTCAGTCTACTCAAATATTTGTACTATACATGTTTCTCTCTACAAGCAATATTATGATAATTTTTAATAATGATACATTCATTTATGAATAGATATGGCAGGTTTCAGGACACTGATGTATCTTAATATGTAGAAATGTTTTCACCACCAAAGAATAGCAGTGTGGTTTTAATATGATTTGACTCTTTGCAGGCTGTCAGGCTGTCTAGTCACAGAGGAAGGCTGTGCTTCTCTGGTCTCAGCTCTGAAGTCAAACCCCTCACACCTGAGAGAGCTGGACCTGAGCTACAATCACCCAGGAGACTCAGGAGTCAGACTGCTCTCTGCTGGACTGGAGGATCCACACTGCAGACTGGGGAAACTCAAGTATGTAGAGGGTTTATGTCAATGTTCATATCAGACATGTTGGAGTTATCAGGCTAGTTAAGACAAACATTCTGACCACCACTTGGACTAAGTTATATGCTGTCACACACACACACACACACACACACACACTGGACACACACACACATGGACACACACACACACTGGACACACACACAC
Source organism: Coregonus clupeaformis (assembly GCF_020615455.1). NCBI lineage: Eukaryota > Metazoa > Chordata > Actinopteri > Salmoniformes > Salmonidae > Coregonus > Coregonus clupeaformis. The sequence continues at coordinate 28,277 of NW_025534208.1, read as the reverse complement.
TGGACACACACACAATGGACACACACACACACACTCACAATGGACACACACACAAACACACACTCACACTGGGCACACACCAAACACACACACACACTGGACACACACACACACTAGACACACACACACACACACACTGGACACACACACACATACAAACTTAACACACACTAGACACACACACACACACAATGGACACACACACACTGGTCACACAAACTAGACACACACACTAGACACACACACACACTGGACACACACACTAGACACACACACACACACGCACTGGACACACACACACACACACACACACACACACACACACACACACACACCACTGGACACACACACACACACACACACACACTTGGGACACACACAAACATACACACTGAACACACTAGACACACACACACACAATGGACACACACACACACACACTGGACACACACACTAGACACACACACACACACACACACACACACACACACTGGACACATACACACACACACACATGCACACATACACACACACACACACACACACATGAACACACACACACACACTGGACACACACACACACACACAGGACACACACCCACACGCTTGACAAACACACACTGGACACACACACACACACACACACACACACACACACATAGACACACACACACACATTGGACCCACAGACACACACACACAGGAAACACACACACACACACACAAACACACACTAGACACACACACACACACATTGGACCAACACACACACACACACACACACAGGAAACACACACACACACACTGGACCCACAGACACACACACACAGGAAACACAGACACACACACACACAGGAAACACAGACACACACACTGGACACACACACACACACACCCACACTGGACACACACATTCACACACACACACACACACACACACACACACACACACACTGGAAACACACACACACACTTGACACACACACACTGGACAAACACACACTGGACAAACACACACACACACTGGACAAACGCACACACACTGGACACAAACACACACACACACTGGTCCCAAACACACACACACACTGGACACACACACCCACACACTGGAAACACACACACTGGACACACACACCCACACAATGGACACACACACACACACATATACACACACTGGACAAACACACACTGGACACACACTGGACACACTGGACACACACACACAGGACACGCACGGACACACTGGACACACACACACACTGGACACACACAAAGTTATATGCTGTCTGTGTGTGTGTGTGTGTGTGTGTGTGTGTGTGTGTGTGTGTGTGTGTGTGTGTGTGTGTGTGAGTTCAGGTGTATCCCTCAATGACTGTCTGTTCTTCTGCTTACCGCTACAGTGTGGAACATGGTGGAGAGAACACAATGAAACCTGGACTTAGAAAATGTGAGTGTTGACTGCTGTGAAGAATATGACTAAGAATAAGTCTTAATTCAAGTGAAGTCAAAGTCAAAGACCACCATCATTACTTACTTGGTCATATTAAATATCAGCTGTAGTTCTACAGAAGCACAAATCAGGGACACCAAAGTTTACTAAGAGTTGCTTTGACAATGTGTGTGTGTGTGTGGCGTGTTCCTGTTACATTAGAAATGTGTGTGTGTGTGTGTGTGTGTGTGTTCATGCTTGCATGCATACAGGTGTGTGTGTGTGTGTGTGTGTGTGTGTGTGTGTGTGTGTGTGTGTTTGTGTTCAGGGTGTGTGTGTGTGTTCAGGAGATGTGTGTGTGTGTTGTGTGTGTGTGTGTGTTCAGTGTGTCTTTGTGTGTTTGTGTTCAGGATGTGTGTGTGTGTGTGTTCAGGATGTGTGTGTGTGTGTGTGTGTGTATACAGTGTGTGTGTATGTGTGTGTGTGTGTGTGTTTCAGGATGTGTATATGTGTGTGTAATTAATGGGAATAAGTGTGTTATATATTACCATACAGTATAACATATGATCATTCAACAAGTCTCAAGTTACCTTAACTTCTCCTTTTCATACCTAGAAACATCTACATTAAATGAATTAGTGAAAAGTGAGTTAACATTCTAATGTGAATGATGATGATTTCTAATATTGTGTCTGGTTTCATCCATCAGATGTCTGTGATCTCATACTGGACCCAAACACAGTAAACAGACGCCTCTCTGTCTGAGGAGAACAGAAAGGTGACATGGGGAGAGAGAAGCAGCCGTATTCTGATCACCCAGAGAGATTTGAGGACAGGGCACAGGTGCTGTGTAGAGAGGGGTCTGACTGGACGCTGTTACTGGGAGGTAGAGTGGAGTGGGAGTTGGGTTGTTATAGGAGTGACATATAAAGGAATCAGCAGGAGAGGAGAGGGTAATGACTGTAGGATTGGATCCAATAACAAGTCCTGGAGTCTGTTCTGCTCTGACAACAGTTACTCTGCCTGGCACAATAATAAGTCCACTAGCATAGACGTCCCCTCCTCCAGCTCCCACAGAGTAGGAGTGTATCTGGACTGGCCAGCCGGCACTCTGTCCTTCTACAGAGTCTCCTCTGACACACTGACCCACCTGAACACATGCCACTCCACATTCACTGAGCCCCTCTATCCAGGGTTTAGGGTTTGGTTTGACTCTTCAGTGTCCCTGTAAATAATAACGTCAAACACACACTGTACACACACACACACACACACACACACATGATCAAACACAAACACTGGACACACTCACACTGGACATACACACACCCACACTGGACACAAACACAAACTGGACACACACACACACACACTGGACACACACACACACACTGGACACACACACACACACACACACACACACTGGACACAATAACACTGGACCCACACACACACACACTGGACACACACACACACACACACACACACCAGACACACACACACACATACACTGTACACACACACTGGACACACACACACACTGGACACACACACACACTGGACACACAAACACACACACACACACTGGACACACACTCACACTGGACCCACACACACACACACACTGGACATACACACACACACACACATACACACACTAGACACACACACACACACACACACACACACACACACACACACACAACCTGAACACACACACTGTACACACACACACTGGACACACACACACACTGGACACACACACTGGACACACACACACTGGACACACACACACACTGAATACACACACTGGACACACACACACTGGACACACACACACTGGACACACACACTGGACACACACACACACTGAACACACACACTGGACACACACACACTGAAACACACACTGGACACACACACACACACACACCTGGACACACACACATACACTGGACACACACACACACACTCAACACACACACACACATGATCTCACACACACACTGGACACACACACACACACACACACACAAGTCACACACACACACACACACTGAACAAACACACTGGACTCACACACAAACACACTGAACACACACACACACACTAGACACACACACACTGGACACACACACACTGAACACACACACACTAGACACACACACACACACACACACACACACACACTGGACACACACACACATACACTGGACACACACACACACACACACTCAACATACACATACACTGGAAACACATACACACACACGTACACAAACACACTGGACACACACACACACACACACACACACACTGAACACACACACTGGACTCACACACAAACACACTGAACACACACACACACACACACCTAGACACACACACACTGGACACACACACTGAACACACACACACTGGACACACACACTGAACACACACTGGATACACACACACACACACACACAACACACACACACACACTAGACACACACACATAATGGACACACACACAGACACTGGACACATTTCCATGTGTTGTATTTTGATGAAAGGAAATCCCATATAGCCTACTGGACAGGACTTTGCTATGGCATCTTCTGTTTGGGTGTCTCAGGTCAGGTCTGAGCCATGATCAGAATGTGTCTCTGTGTCTATTTCCAGCCCTGCCATTTCTACCTGTCCTGATCTAGTGTTTCACCACTGACCTCCTCACACCGTCTCACTGTCCATGTCTGCTTTTAGCTCCCACCTCTACTTCACTGTGTTATAATGGACCTTATGCTTGTTATGTCACCTCTGTAACCAGTTATCAAACATACTGACCTTTCTACCCTATCATATGGCCCTACTTTCTACAATTGAACATTTAAATTCCTCTATGAGTTTTGTTTCGTGTCCATTTACTTTTCTATGTATTTGTTGTATATTGGGGTTGTGCTGCAGAGCATCATGGGGGTTTGTAAGTGTTGAGATGATCACGTTCCAGATAAATGGTTGAATTGATTCCTGTCTCCTGTCTCATCATTATTGAATTGTTATACAGACGTGGTTATAAAACCCACGAGACATAACAAAAGATTGGCGATGAGTCAGTCTGAATCTACAGGAACTATTCTGTCTGGAAGTGAGTTTTTACAACTGTTTAAAACTGTTATTTTCTGTGGTACAGTCTAGGCTAATGTTAGCACAGTGTATTGATAGCAGAGGCAAGTGCATAGTCTAGCTAGCTAAGAAAGAGAGTTAACCAGTGGTGTAGAGTACTTAAGTAAAAATACTTTAAAGTACTACTTAAGTAGTTTTTTGGGGTATCTTTTTTTGACAACTTTTACTTTTACTTCACTACATTCCTAAAGAAAATAATGTACTTTTTACTGCATACATTTTCCCTGACACCCAAAAGTACTCGTTACATTTTGAATGCTTAGCAGGACAGAAAATGGTCCAATTCACATCCTTATCAAGAGAACATCCCTACTGCCTCTGATCTGGCAGACTCACTAAAACACAAATGCTTTGTTTGTAAATTGTCTGAGTGTTGGAGTGTGCCTCTGGCTGAACGTACATTTTAAAAACAAGAACATTTTACTCAAGTAGTATTTTACTGGGTGACTTTCACTTTTACTTGAGTCATTTTCTATTAAGGTATCTTTACTTTTACTTAAGTATGACAATTGGGTACTTTTTCCACCACTGGAGTTAACATCGTCATGGACGGCAGAAAAGGACTCGAGACGGACATCGGAGCGGGAAAAACAACGTGATTAAAAAGGAGGAATATACAGTGATTAAAGGAAAGGACATGTTATCTACTCTACTTGTTTAGAAACATGTTATCTACTCACAGAAATAAAATTACTCACCACCAAAGAATAGCAGTCTGGTTTTAATATGATTTGACTCTTTGCAGGCTGTCAGGCTGTCTAGTCACAGAGGAAGGCTGTGCTTCTCTGGTCTCAGCTCTGAAGTCAAACCCCTCACACCTGAGAGAGCTGGATCTGAGTAACAATGACCTGAAGGATTCAGGAGTGAAGCTGCTCTCTGCTGGACTGGGGAATCCCCACTGTAAACTGGAGACTCTGAGGTCAGTATTCCTGTATCACTCAATGAACACACTCATTGGACACACACACACACAATGATTAATTTAGTAGTGTTTAGAAACATGTTATCTACTGTTAATAATGATACATTAATTCATGTATATACAGTACCAGTCAAAAGTTTGGACACACCTACTCATTCAAGGGTTTGTCTTTATTTTTTTCCATTGTAGAATAATAGTGAAGATGTCAAAACTATGGAATAACAAATATGGAATCATGTAGTAACCAAAAAAGTGTTAAACAAATGAAAAAAATATTTTATATTTGAAATTCTTCAAATAGCCACCCTTTGTCTTGATGACAGCTTTGCACACTCTTGGCATTCTCTCAACCAGCTTCACCTGAAATGCAGTTCCCACATATGCTGAGCACTTGTTGGCTGCTTGTCCTTCACTCTGCCGTCCGACTCATCCCAAACCATCTCAATTGGGTTGAGATCGGGTGATTATGGAGGCCAGGTCATCTGATGCAGCACTCAATCCCTCTCCTTACACAGTCTGGAAGTATGTTGGGTCATTGTCCTGTTGAAAAACAAATCATAGTCCAACTAAGCGCAAACCAGATGGGATGGCGTATCGCTGCAGAATGCTGTGGTAGCCATGCTGGTTAAGTGTGCCTTGAATTCTAAATAATTCACAGACAGTGTCACCAGCAAAGCACCCCCACACCATAACACCTCCTCCTCCATGCTTTACGGTGGGAACTACATGCCGAGATCATCCGTTCACCCACACCGCTTCTCACAAAGACACGGCGTTGGAACCAAAAATCTCAAATTTGGACTCCAGGCCAAAGGATAAATGTCCACCTGTGTAATGTCCATTGCTCGTGATTCTTGGCCCAAGCAGGTCTCTTCTTCTTATTGGTGTCCTTTAGTAGTGGTTTCTTTGCAGCAATTCAACCATGAAAGCCTGATTCACACAGTCACCTCTGAACAGTTGATGTTGAGCTGTGACTTGAACTCTGTGAATAATTTATTTAGGCTGCAATTTCTGAGGCTGGTAACTCTAATGAACTTATCCTCTGCAGCAGAGGGTAACTCTGGGTCTTCCATTCCTGTGGCGGTCCTCATCAGAGCCAGTTTCATCATAGCGCTTGATGTTTTTTTGCGACTGCACTTGAAGAAACTTTCAAAGTTGTTGAAATGTTCCGTATTGACTGGCCGTCTTAAAGTAATGATGGACTGTCATTTCTCGTAGCTTATTTGAGCTGTTCTTGCCATAATATGGACTTGGTCTTTTACCAAATAGGGCTATCTTCTGTATACCCCCTACCTTGTCACAACACAACTGATTGGCTCAAACGCATTAAGAAGGAAAGAACTTCCACAAATTAACTTTTAAGAAGGCACACCTGTTAATCGTGAAATGCATTCCAGGTGACTACCTCATGAAGCTGGTTGAGAGAATGCCAAGAGTGTGCAAAGGTGTCATCAAGGCAAAGGGTGGCTGTTTGAAGAATCTCAAATATAAAATATATTTGGATTAATGTAACACTTTTTGGTTACTACATGATTCCATATGTGTTATTTCATAGTTTTGATGTCTTCACTATTATTCTACAATGTATAAAATAGTAAAAATAAAGAAAAAACCCTTGAATGTGTAGGTGTGTTCAAACTTTTGACTGGTAGTAGTGTGTATAAATACATACAGTGGGAAAAAAAGTATTTAGTCAGCCACCAATTGTGCAAGTTCTCCCACTTAAAAAGATGAGAGAGGCCTGTAATTTTCATCATAGGTACACGTCAACTATGACAGACATATTGAGAATTTTTTCTCCTGAAAATCACATTGTAGGATTTTTAATGAATTTATTTGCAAATTATGGTGGAAAATAAGTATTTGGTCACCTACAAACAAGCAAGATTTCTGGCTCTCACAGACCTGTAACTTCTTCTTTAAGAGGCTCCTCTGTCCTCCACTCGTTACCTGTATTAATGGCACCTGTTTGAACTTGTTATCAGTATAAAAAGACACCTTTCCACAACCTCAAACAGTCACACTCCCAAACTCCACTATGGCCGAGACCAAAGAGCTGTCAAAGGACACCAGAAACAAAATTGTAGACCTGCACCAGGCTGGGAAGACTGAATCTGCAATAGGTAAGCAGCTTGGTTTGAAGAAATCAACTGTGGGAGCAATTATTAGGAAATGGAAGACATACAAGACCACAATTAATCTCCCCTCGATCTGGGGCTCCACGCAAGATCTCACCGGGTCAAAATGATCACAAGAACGGTGAGCAAAATCCCAGAACCACACGGGGGACCCTAGTGAATGACCTGCAGAGAGCTGGGACCAAAGTAACAAAGCCTACCATCAGTAACACACTACGCCGCCAGGGACTCAAGTCCTGCAGTGCAAGACGTGTACCCCTGCTTAAGCCAGTACATGTCCAGGCCCGTCTTAAGTTTGCTAGAGTGCATTTGGATGATCCAGAAGAGGATTGGGAGAATGTCATATGGTCAGATGAAACCAAATATAACTTTTTGGTAAAAACTCAACTCGTCGTGTTTGGAGGACAAAGAATGCTGAGTTGCATCCAAAGAACATCATACCTACTGTGAAGCATGGGGGTGGAAACATCATGCTTTGGGGCTGTTTTTCTGCAAAGGGACCAGGACGACTGATCCGTGTAAAGGAAAGAATGAATGGGGCCATGTATCGTGAGATTTTGAGTGAAAACCTCCTTCCATCAGCAAGGGCATTGAAGATGAAACGTGGCTGGGTCTTTCAGCATGACAATGATCCCAAACACACCACCCGGGCAACGAAGGAGTGGCTTCGTAAGAAGCATTTCAAGGTCCTGGAGTGGCCTAGCCAGTCTCCAGATCTCAACCCCATAGAAAATCTTTGGAGAGACTTGAAAGTCCGTGTTGCCCAGCGACAGCCCCCAAAAACATCACTGCTCTAGAGGAGATCTGCATGGAGGAATGGGCCAAAATACCAGTAACAGTGTGTGAAACCTTGTGAAGACTTACAGAAAACGTTTGACCTGTGTCATTGCCAACAAAGGGTATATAACAAAGGATTGAGAAACTTTTGTTATTGACCAAATACTTATTTTCCACCATAATTTGCAAATAAATTCATAAAAAAATCCTACAATGTGATTTTCTGGAAATTTTTTTCTCATTTTGTCTGTCATAGTTGTTGTGTACCTATGATGAAAATTACAGGCCTCTCTCATCTTTTTTAAGTGGGAGAACTTGCACAATTGGTGGCTGACTAAATACTTTTCCCCCCCACTGTATATGAATAGATATGGCAGGTTTCAGGACTCTGATGTATCTGAAATTGTTGAAAAATATATAGTTTCACCACCAAAGAATAGCAGTGTGGTTTTAATATGATTTGACTCTTTGCAGGCTGTCAATCTGTCTAGTCACAGAGGAAGGCTGTGCTTCTCTGGTCTCAGCTCTGAAATCAAACCCCTCACACCTGAGAGAGCTGGATCTGAGGAACAATGACCTGAAGGATTCAGGAGTGAAGCTGCTCTCTGCTGGACTGGGGAATCCCCACTGTAAACTGGAGACTCTGAGGTCAGTATTCCTGTAGTTGGTCAACAAGTGATAACTGTTCACCAGATCCACATGTGTTTACCAGGCACACATAGTCCACACCATATGTGTTTGGACAAAGTGAAGCTTACAGTTTTAAATTTGGTGCTATGCTCCAGCATTTTGCATTTCAGATATAATGTTTCATATTAGGCAACAGTACATAATGTCTCCTTTTATTTAAAAGGTATTCATATATATATATATATATATATATATATATATATATATATATATATATATATATATATATATATATATATATATATATATATATTTTACCGTTTAGAAATGAAAGAGCATATGTGTCTTGTTCTTCCATTTGAAAAAGTTGTAATAATTTGGACATATTCACTTATATTGTATTAAAGTAGTCATAAGTTTAGTATTTGGTCCCATATTCCTTACCTGCAGTGATTACATCAAACTTGTGATTCTACAAACTTGTTGAATGCATTTGCAGTTTGTTTTGGTTGTGTTTTGGATGATGTTTTTCCCAATAGAAACTGAATGGTGAATAATGTCCTGTCATTTTGGAGTCACTTCACTTGTATTGTCAGTAAGAATAGAAGATGTTTCTGAACACTTCTACATTCATGTGGATGCTACCATGATTATGAATAATCATGAATGAATCGTGAATAATGATGAATGCGAAAGTTACAGAGGAACAAGGGATCATACCCCCTCTGTTATTGGTAATGGTGAGAGGTTAGTATGTTTTGTTGTAGCCTCTGTAACTTTCTCACTCATTATTATTCATTATTCATTCATGATTTTTCTTAATCATTGCATCATCAGGATTAATTTAATAGTGTTTAGAAACATGTTATCTACTCACTTAGACAGAAAATTACTTAGTCATCATCCACCATTCAGTTACTATTGGACAAAACATAACCCAAAACACAACCAAAAACAAACTGCAAATCCAACCAACGAGTTTGGACCAAATACTAAACTTTTGACTACTTTAATACACTATAAGTAAAATGGTCAGAATACTTTTGACTTCTTCCAAATGGGGGACTAGATACATAAAGTGCTTTCATTTCTAAACGGTGAAACAGATATGTATTACAATACCCTCAAATAAAAGCTGACATTATATACTGTCACCTCATATGAAACATTTAATCTCAAATCCACAATGCTGGAGTATAGAGCCACATTTAAAATGTTATCTTTGTCAAAATAGATATGGTGTGGACTGTATACTCAATACAATCTAAATCTGATACCTCACTGTGTGTCTTTTGACTGATACTGCTTTTTTAAACTGCTCTGGTCAGTCTACTCAAATATTTGTACTATACATGTTTCTCTCTACAAGCAATATTATGATAATTTCTAATAATGATACATTCATTTATGAATAGATATGGCAGGTTTCAGGACACTGATGTATCTTAATATGTAGAAATGTTTTCACCACCAAAGAATAGCAGTGTGGTTTTAATATGATTTGACTCTTTGCAGGCTGTCAGGCTGTCTAGTCACAGAGGAAGGCTGTGCTTCTCTGGTCTCAGCTCTGAAGTCAAACCCCTCACACCTGAGAGAGCTGGACCTGAGCTACAATCACCCAGGAGACTCAGGATTCAGACTGCTCTCTGCTGGACTGGAGGATCCACACTGCAGACTGGAGAAACTCAAGTATGTAGAGGGTTTATGTCAATGTTCATATCAGACATGTTGGAGTTATCAGGCTAGTTAAGACAAACATTCTGACCACCACTTGGACTAAGTTATATGCTGTCACACACACACACACACACACACTGGACACACACACACATGGACACACACACACACACTGGACACACACACACTGGACACACACACAATGGACACACACACACACACTCACAATGGACACACACACAAACACACACTCACACTGGACACACACCAAACACACACACACACTGGACACACACACACACACACACACACACTGGACACACACACACATACAAACTTAACACACACTAGACACACACACACACACAATGGACACACACACACACACTGGTCACACAAACTAGACACACACACTAGACACACACACACACTGGACACACACACTAGACACACACACACACACGCACACACACACACACACACACACACACACACACACACTGGACACACACACAAACACACACAAACACACACTTGGGACACACACAAACATACACACTGAACACACTAGACACACACACACACAATGGACACACACACACACACACACTGGACACACACACTAGACACACACACACACACACACACACACCTGGACACATACACACACACACACTGCACACATACACACACACACACACACACACTGAACACACACACACACTGGACACACACACACACACACAGGACACACACCCACACGCTTGACAAACACACACTGACACACACACACACACACACACACACACACACACACACACACACACACACACACACACACTAGACACACACACACACATTGGACCCACAGACACACACACACAGGAAACACACACACACACACACAAACACACACTAGACACACACACACACACATTGGACCCACACACACACATTGGACCCACACAGGAAACACTCACACACACACTGGACCCACAGACACACACACAGGAAACACAGACACACATACACACAGGAAACACAGACACACACACTGGACACACACAAACACACACACACACACACACCCACACTGGACACACACAATCACACACACACACACACACACACACAAACACACACACACACACACTGGAAACACACACACACACTTGACACACACACACTGGACAAACACACACTGGACAAACACACACACACTGGACAAACACACACACACACTGGACACAAACACACACACACACTGGTCCCACACACACACACACACACACACTGGACACACACACACACACAGAGACACACACTGGACACACACACCCACACAATGGACACACACACACACACATATACACACACTGGACAAACACACACTGGACACACACTGGACACACTGGAAACACACACACTGGACACACACTGGACACACTGGACACACACACACACTGGACACACACAAAGTTATATGCTGTCTGTGTGTGTGTGTGTGTGTGTGTGTGTGTGTGTGTGTGTGTGTGAGTTCAGGTGTATTCCTCAATGACTGTCTGTTCTTCTGCTTACCGCTACAGTGTGGAACATGGTGGAGAGAACACAATGAAACCTGGACTTAGAAAATGTGAGTGTTGACTGCTGTGAAGAATATGACTAAGAATAAGTCTTAATTCAAGTGAAGTCAAAGTCAAAGACCACCATCATTACTTACTTGGTCATATTAAATATCAGCTGTAGTTCTACAGAAGCACAAATCAGGGACACCAAAGTTTACTAAGAGTTGCTTTGACAATGTGTGTGTGTGTGTGGCGTGTTCCTGTTACATTAGAAATGTGTGTGTGTGTGTGTGTGTGTGTGTGTCATGCTGCATGCATACAGGTGTGTGTGTGTGTGTGTGTGTGTGTGTGTTCAGGTGTGTGTGTGTGTCAGGATGTGTGTGTGTGTGTTGTGTGTGTGTGTGTTCAGTGTGTCTTTGTGTGTTTGTGTTCAGGATGTGTGTGTGTTTGTGTTCAGGATGTGTGTGTGTGTGTGTGTGTGTGTGTACAGTGTGTGTGTATGTGTGTGTGTGTGTGGTTCAAGATGTGTATATGTGTGTGTAATTAATGGGAATAAGTGTGTTATATATTACCATACAGTATAACATATGATCATTGAACAAATCTCAAGTTACCTTAAGGTCTCCTTTTGATACCTAGAAACATCTACATTAAATGAATTAGTGAAAAGTGAGTTAACATTCTAATGTGAATGATGATGATTTCTAATATTGTGTCTGGTTTCATCCATCACATGTCTGTGATCTCATACTGGACCCAAACACAGTAAACAGACACCTCTCTCTGTCTGAGGAGAACAGAAAGGTGACATGGGGGAGAGAAGCAGCCGTATTCTGATCACCCAGAGATTTGAGGACAGGGCACAGGTGCTGTGTAGAGAGGGTCTGACTGGACGCTGTTACTGGGAGGTAGAGTGGAGTGGGAGTTGGGTTGTTATAGAGTGACATATAAAGGAATCAGCAGGAGAGGAGAGGGTAATGACTGTAGGATTGGATCCAATAACAAGTCCTGGAGTCTGTTCTGCTCTAACAACAGTTACTCTGCCTGGCACAATAATAAGTCCACTAGCATAGACGTCCCTCCTCCAGCTCCCACAGAGTAGGAGTGTATCTGGACTGGCCAGCCGGGCACTCTGTCCTTCTACAGAGTCTCCTCTGACACACTGACCCACCTGAACACATGCCACTCCACATTCACTGAGCCCCTCTATCCAGGGTTTAGGGTTTGGTTTGACTCTTCAGTGTCCCTGTAAATAATAACGTCAAACACACACTGTACACACACACACACACACACACTGATCAAACACAAACACTGGACACACTCACACTGGACATACACACACCCACACTGGACACAAACACAAACTGGACACACACACACACACACTGGACACACACACACACACTGGACACACACACACACACACACACACTGGACACAATAACACTGGACCCACACACACACACACTGGACACACACACACACACACACACACCAGACACACACACACACATACACTGTACACACACACTGGACACACACACACACTGGACACACACACACACTGGACACACAAACACACACACACACTGGACACACACTCACACTGGACCCACACACACACACACACTGGACATACACACACACACACACACATACACACACTAGACACACACACACACACACACACACACACACACACACACACCTGAACCCACACACTGTACACACACACACTGGACACACACACACACTGGACACACACACTAGACACACACACACTGGACACACACACACTGAATACACACACTGGACACACACACACTGGACACACACACACTGGACACACACACACTGGACACACACACACACTGAACACACACACTGGACACACACACACTGGACACACACACATACACTGGACACACACACACACACTCAACACACACACACCATGAACTCACACACACACTGGACACACACACACACACACACACACACACACAAGTCACACACACACACACACTGAACATACACACTGGACTCACACACAAACACACTGAACACACACACACACCTAGACACACACACACTGGACACACACACACTGAACACACACACACTAGACACACACACACACACACACACACACTGGACACACACACACATATACTGGACACACACACACACACACACTCAACATACACATACACTGGACACACATACACACACACGCACACAAACACACTGGACACACACACACACACACACACACACACACACTGAACACACACACTGGACTCACACACAAACACACTGAACACACACACACACACACTAGACACACACACACACACTGAACACACACACACTGGACACACACACTGAACACACACTGGATACACACACACACACACAAACACACACACACACTAGACACACACACATAATGGACACACACACAAACAGTGGACACACACACAGACACTGGACACATTTCCATGTGTTGTATTTTGATGAAAGGAAATCCCATATAGCCTACTGGACAGGACTTTGCTATGGCATCTTCTGTTTGGGTGTCTCAGGTCAGGTCTGAGCCATGATCAGAATGTGTCTCTGTGTCTATTTCCAGCCCTGCCATTTCTACCTGTCCTGATCTAGTGTTTCACCCCTGACCTCCTCACACCGTCTCACTGTCCATGTCTGCTTTTAGCTCCCACCTCTACTTCACTGTGTTATAATGGACCTTATGCTTGTTATGTCACCTCTGGAACCAGTTATCAAACATACTGACCTTTCTGACCCTATCCCATGGCCCTACTTTCTACAACTGAACATTTAAATTCCTCTATGAGTTTTGTTTAGTGTCCATTTACTTATCTATGTATTTGTTGTATATTGGGGTTGTGCTGCAGAGCATCATGGGGGTTTGTATGTGTTGAGATGATCACGTTCCAGATAAATGGTTGAACTGATTCCTGTCTCCTGTCTCATCATTATTGAATTGTTGTACAGACGTGGTTATGAATCCAACGAGACATAACAAAAGATTGGCGATGAGTAAGTCTGAATCTACAGGAACTATTCTGTCTGGAAGAAGTGAGTTTTTACAACTGTTTAAAAATGTTATTTTCTGTGGTACAGTCTAGGCTAATGTTAGCACAGTGTATTGATAGCAGAGGCAAGTGCATAGTCGAGCTAGCTAAGAAAGAGCGTTAACCAGTGGTGTAAAGTACTTAAGTAAAAATACTTGAAAGTACTACTTAAGTAGTTTTTGGGGGTATCTGTACTTGACTTTACTATTCATATTTTTGACTACTTTTACTTTCACTTCACTACATTCCTAAAGAAAATAATGTACTTTTTACTCCATACATTTTCCCTGACACCCAAAAGTACTCATTACATTTTGAATGCTTAGCAGGACAGAAAATGGTCAAATTCACACACTTATCAAGAGAACATCCCTACTGCCTCTGATCTGGCAGACTCACTAAACACAAATGCTTTGTTTGTAAATTGTCTGAGTGTTGGTGTGCCTCTGGCTGAACGTACATTTTAAAAACAAGAAAATTGTCTGGTTTGCTTTATGTAAGGAATTTGAAATGATTTATACTTGTACTTTTACTTTTGATACTTAAGTATATTTTAGCAATTACATTTATCTTTTGATACTTAAGTATATATAAAACCAAATACTTTTAGACTTTTACTCAAGTAGTATTTTACTGGGTGACTTTCAGATTGACCGTTCATTATCATTTTGTGCAAATGAGGGTGGTCCCAGGAGGGGTTGGAGGGTGTGTTGGGGTGGTCCCAGGAGGGGTTGGCGGGTGGGTTGGGGTGGTCCCAGGAGGGTTGGAGGGTGGGTTGGGGGTGGGTCCCAGGAGGGTTGGAGGGTGGGTTGGGGGTGGTCCCAGGAGGGTTGGAGGGTGGGTTGGGGTGGTCCCAGGAGGTTGGAAGGTGGGTTGGGGTGGTCCCAGGAGGGGTTGGAGGGTGGGTTGGGGTGGTCCCAGGAGGGGTGGAGTGTGGGTTGAGGTGGTCCCAGGAGGGTTGGAGGGTGGGTTGGGGGTGGTCCCAGGAGGGTGGAGGGTGGGTTGGGGTGGTCCCAGGAGGGTTGGAGGGTGGGTTGGGGTTGTCCCAGGAGGGGTTGAAGGTGGGTTGGGGTGGTCCCAGGAGGGGTTGGAGGGTGGGTTGGGGTGGTCCCAGGAGGGTTGGAGGGTGGGTTGATGCAGCTGAGGTGGGTGATTGTATATGTGGTTTTATTATAATTGTATTTATCTGCAATAACTAGTTTCCATAATATACTGATATATATTTTAACAGTATTGTGTCTCTAGCTGTATAACCATTCCTGCTGCTATTTGTTCTGATATATATTTTAACAGTATTGTGTCTCTAGCTGTATAATCATTCCTAGCTGCTATTTGTCTGTTTTCCTTTCAAATAAATAAAAAGTTGATCACAAAAAAAAGGAAAAGTGCACAGAGTTTCAAACTGAAAATCAGAGACAGGGAAATCAGTCATATGTGGAAGGTGAGACATCAAGTATCTACATGCTGGTGTAAGAACATGGATTGTCCAGAGAAATTCCAACAAATGAAAAAGAGATGTTCACACTGTTGAGTACTGCAGGAGAACACTGAGGTGAGTGACTCATCAGACCAAGAGAACACTGAGGTGAGTGACTCATCAGACCAGGAGAACACTGAGGTGAGTGACTCATCAGACCAAGAGAACACTGAGGTGAGTGACTCATCAGACCAGGAGATCACTGAGGTTAGTGACTCATCAGACCAGGAGAGCACTGAGGTGAGTGACTCATCAGACCAGGAGAACACTGAGGTGAGTGACTCATCAGACCAAGAGAACACTGAGGTGAGTGACTCATTAGACCAAGAGAACACTGAGGTGAGTGACTCATCAGACCAGGAGAACACTGAGGGTGAGTGACTCATCAGACCAGGGAGAACACCGAGGTGAGTGACTCATCAGACCAGGAGAACACTGAGGCGAGTGACTCATTAGACCAGGAGAGAACACTGAGGTGTAGTGACTCATCAGACCAGGAAGTCACACTGAAAATTCTGACTGTTGTTGGGGGTCCGCACGGCTACTATGGTCTCCCTTGCTAGAGGGACAGCTGGTGTGTATGGAGATTGACACAGGGCCAGCCGGTGAGTATGGAGATTGACACAGGGACAGCTGATGCGTATGGAGACTGACATAGAGGCCAGCTGGTGAGTATGGAGATTGACACAGGGACAGCTGGTGAGTATGGAGATTGACACAGGGCCAGCTGGTGAGTATGGAGATTAACACAGGGCCAGCTGGTGCGTATGGAGATGACACAGGCCAGCTAGTGCGTATGGAGATTGACACAGGGCCAGCTGGTGCGTATGGAGATTAAACACAGGGCCAGCTGGTGAGTATGGAGATTGACACAGGGGCCAGCTGGTGCGTATGGAGATTGACACAGGGCCAGCCGGTGAGTATGGAGATTGACACAGGGCCAGCTGGTGAGTATGGAGATTGACACAGGGCCAGCTGGTGCGTTATGGAGATTGTACCTTAGGCTTTCAGACCAAAGTCAAGGCTGACTTGGACACTTTAGTCAAGAACAAAGTACTGGAGCTGGTCAGCGTGAGTCTCTATGGTGTGGAAGCAGTCTTGTCCCATATCATGCCTTCTGGGTGAAGAAAAGGCTTTCACATCAAGGACATTGAACGAAGCAGAAAGTAACTAATGCACAGATAGAATGAGAAGCCCCTTGGTCACCCTTCTTACAAATCATTGTTCAGCTGACCGAGAATCTTTGGACCTCATACTAGGATTCTGTCACTTGCCGCCAGCAGAATGTAAAGGCAGGCTTTGTTGTCAGCACACACACCTACGACATCAAGTACCGCAAGTCAGAACTACACCACAATGCAGATCAGTGGATGCTGGTGAGGGAGGACGGCTCATAATAATGTCTGGAATGGAGCAAATAGAATGGCATCAAACACATGGAAACCATGGAAACCATGTGTTTGATGTATTTAACACTTATTCCCTAATTCCGCTCCAGCCATTACCACGAGCCCGTCCTCCCAATTAAGGTGCCACCAAACCCCTGTGATGCAGATGGACTTTCCAGGTTACCACTACCTGTGATCAAGACAGAGTCAGATGGACTCAGGTTACCACTACCTGTGGTCAAGACAGAGTCAGATGGACTCCAGGTTACCACTACCTATGGTCAAGACAGAGTCAGATGGACTCCAGGTTACCACTACCTGTGGTCAAGACAGAGTCAGATGGACTCCAGGTTACCACTACCTGTGGTCAAGACAGAGTCAGATGGACTCCAGGTTACCACTACCTGTGGTCAAGACAGAGTCAGATGGACTCCAGGTTACCACTACCTGTGGTCAAGACAGAGTCAGATGGACTCCAGGTTACCACTACCTGTGGTCAAGACAGAGTCAGATGGACTCCAGGTTACCACTACCTGGTGGTCAAGACAGAGTCAGATGGACTCCAGGTTACCACTACCTGTGGTCAAGACAGAGTCAGATGGACTCCAGGTTACCACCACCTGTGGTCAAGACAGAGTCAGATGGACTCCAGGTTACCACTACCTGTGGTCAAGACAGAGTCAGATGGACTCCAGGTTACCACTACCTGTGGTCAAGACAGAGTCAGATGGACTCCAGGTTACCACTACCTGTGGTCAAGACAGAGTCACGCCAAGTAGACATCTTCTACTTCAGACAAGTGGAAAACTGCACCTGTCACTTCAGCACAAGTGCGGAGAAACACCAGAAACCAACCCGGATGAGACAGGGGAGGAGGAGAGAGAGAGGGATGGAGACAGGGGAGGAAGAGGAGAGAGAGGGATGGAGACAGGGGGAGGAGGAGGAGAGAGGGGTGAGACAGGGAGAGGAGGGGAGAGAGAGGGATGGAGACAGGAGAGGAGGAGAGAGAGGGTGAGACAGGGGAGGGGAGAGAGAGGATGGAGACAGGGGAGGAGGAGGAGAGAGAGGGATGGAGACAGGGGAGGAGGGGGAGAGAGAGGGGTGAGACAGGGGGAGGAGGAGGAAGAGAGGGATGGAGACAGGGGGAGGAGGAGGAGGGAAAGGGATGGAGACAGGGAGGTGGAGGAGAGAGAGTGAGACGGGGGAGGGGAGAGAGAGTGAGACAGGGGAGGAGGAGGAGAGAGAGGGGTGAGACAGGGGGAGGAGGAGGAGAGAGAGGGTGGAGACAGGGGGAGGAGGAGGAGAGAGAGGGATGGAGACAGGGGAGGAGGAGGAGAGAGAGGGGGTGGAGACAGGGGAGGAGGAGGAGGGAGAGGGATGGAGACAGGGGAGGGAGGAGAGAAAGGATGGAGACAGGGGAGGAGGAGGAGTGAGAGACAGGGGAGAGGAGGAGAGAGGGATGGAGACAGGGGGAGGAGGAAAAGAGGGATGGAGACAGGGGAGGAGGAGGAGAGAGAGGGGGGAGACAGGGGAGGAGGAGGAGAGAGAGGGTGGAAACAGGGGAGGAGGAGGAGAGAGAGAGATGGAGACAGGGGGAGGAGGAGGAGAGAGAGGGATGGAGACAGGGGGAGGGGAGGAGAGAGGAGTGAGACAAAGGGATGAGGAGGGAGAGGGTGAGACAGGGGAGGAGGAGAGAGGATGGAGACGGGGGAGGAGGAGGAGAGAGAGGGGTGGAGACAAGGGGAGGAGGAGAGAGAGAGGGTAGAGACAGGGGAGGAGGAGGAGAGAGAGGGATGGAGACAGGGGGAGGAGGAGGAGAAAGGGATGGAGACAGAGGGAGGAGGAGGAGAGAGAGGAGTTGATACAGGGGGAGGAGAGAGAGGGTGGAGACAGGGGGAGGAGGAGGAGAGAGGATGGAGAGAGGGGGATGAGGAGAGAGAGAGGGATGGAGACAGGGGGAGGAGGGAGGAGAGAGAGGGATGGAGACAGGGGGAGGAGGAGAGAGGGGTGGAGACATGGGGAGGAGGAGGAGAGAGAGGACTGGAGACAGAGGGAGGAGGGAGGAGAGAGGGGGTGGAACAGGGGGAGGAGGAGGAGAGAGAGGGATGGAGACAGGGGAGGAGGAGGAAAGAGAGGGTGGAGACAGAGGAGGAGGAGGAGAGAGAGGGATGGAGACAGGGGAGGAGGAGGAGAGAGGGTGGAGACAGGGGAGGAGGGAAGGAGAGAGGGGTGGACAGGGGGAGGAGGAGGAGAGAGGAGGGATGGAGACAGAGGAGGAGGAGAGAGAGGGTGGAGACAGGAGAGAGGGCAAGAGAGAGGAGTGGAGACAGGGGGAGGAGGAGAGAGAGAGGGATGGAGACTGGGAGAAGGAGGAGAGAGAGGGGATGGAGACAGGGGAGAGGAGAGAGAGAGGGGTGGAGACAGGGGAGGAGGAGGAGAGAGATGGATGACAGGGAGGAGGAGGAGGAGAGAGAGGGTGGAGACAGAGAGGAGAGAGGAGAGAGAGGGTTGGAGACAGAGGGAGGAGGAGGAGAGAGAGGGATGGAGACAGGGAGGAGGAGGAGGAGAGAGGTGGAGACAGGGGGGAGGAGGAGGAGAGAGAGGGATGGAGACAGGGGAGGAGGAGGAGGAGAGAGGATGCAGACAGGGGGAGGAGGAGAGAGAGGGTGGGAGACAGGAGAGAGGAGGAGAGAGGGATGGAGACAGGACAGGAGGAGGAGGGAGGTGCAGAGGAGGAGGAGAGAGAGAGTGGAGACAGGGAGGAGGCAAGAGAGAGGTGGAGACAGGGGGAGGAGGAGGAGAGAGAGGGATGAGACAGGGGAGGAGGGAGAGAGAGAGAGGGGTGAGACAGGGGAGGAGGAGGAGAGAGAGGGTGGAGACAGGGGAGGAGGAGGAGAGAGATGGTGGGACATGGGGAGGAGGAGAGGAGAGGGTTGGAGACAGAGGAGGAGGGAGGAGAGAGATGATGGAGACAGGAGGAGGGAGAGGAGAGAGAGGGGTGGAGACAGAGAGAGGAGGAGGAGAGAGGGATGGAGACAGGGGAGGAGGAGGAGAGAGGGGTGAGACAGGGAGAGGAGGAGAGAGAGGGGGAGACAGGGGAGGAGGAGGGGAGAGAGAGGAGTAGACAGGGGAGGAGGAGGAGAGAGAGGGGTGGAGACAGGGGAGGAGGAGAGAGAGGGTGAGACAGGAGGAGGAGGAGGAGAGGAGGTGGAGACAGGGGAGGAGGAGGAGATGAGAGGGGGTGGAGACAGAGGAGGAGGAGGAGGAGAGGAATGGAGACAGGAGGAGGAGGGGAGGAGAGAGAGGGGTGGAGACAGGGGAGGAGGAGGAGATAGAGAGGGATGGAGACAGGGGAGGAGGAGGAGGAGAGAGGGGTGGAGAGCAGGGGAGGAGGAGAGAGAGAGGATGGAGACGGGGGAGGAGGAGAGAGAGAGGGATGGAGACAGGGGAGGAGGAGAGAGAGAGGGTGGAGACAGGGGAGGAGGAGAGAGAGGGGTGGAGGGGAGGAGGAGGAGAGAGAGAGATGGAGACAGGGAGGAGAGGAGAGAGAGGAAGGGAGACAGGGGGAGGAGGAGGAGAGAGAGGGGGTGGAGACAGGGGAGGAGGAGGAGAGAGAGGGATGGGAGACAGGAGGAGGAGGAGAGAGAGGATGGAGACAGGGGGAGGAGGAGGGGAGGAGAGAGGGTGGAGACAGGGGAGGAGGAGGAGAGAGAGGGGTGAGACAGGGGAGGAGGAGGAGAGAGGGGTGGAGACAGGGGAGGAGGAGGGAGAGAGGGACAGGAGGAGGAGAGAGAGAGGGTGGAGACAGAGGGAGGAGGAGAGAGAGAGATGAGACAGGGGGAGAGGAGGAGAGAGAGGGGTGAGAGACAGGGGAGTAGGAGAGAGAGAGGATGGAGACAGGGGAGGAGGAGGAGAGAGAGGATGGACAGTGGAGGAGGAGGAGGAGAGAGTGGAGAGCAGGGGGAGGAGGAGGAGAGAGAGGGTGCAGACAGGGTGATGAGGAGGAGAGAGAGGGTGAGACAGGGGAGGAGGAGAGAGAGAGGGGTGCAGACAGGGGGAGGAGGAGGAGAGAGGGGGTGTAGGACAGGAGGAGGAGGGAGAGAGAGTGGTGGAGCAGAGGAGGGGAGGAGAGGGATGGAGACAGGGGAGGAGGAGGAGGAGGGTGGAGACAGGGGAGGAGGAGAGAGAGAGGGGTGGAGACAGGGGAGGAGGAGGAGAGAGAGATGGAGACATGGGGAGGAGGAGGAGAGAGGGATGGAGACAGGGGAGGAGAAGGAGAGAGAGGGTGGAGACAGGGGGAGGAGGAGAGAGGAGGTGAGACAGGGAGGAGGAGGAGGGGATGGAGACAGGGGAGGAGGAGGAGGAGAGAGGTGGAGACAGGAGGAGGAGGAGGAGGGAGGGGTGGAGACAGGGGAGGAGGAGAGGAGAGAGAGTGGTGCAGACAGAGGAGGAGGAGGAGAGAGGGATGGAGACAGGGGGAGGAGGAGAGAGAGGTGGAGACAGGGAGGAGGAGAGAGAGGGGGTGGAGACAGGGAGGAGGAGGAGAGAGGAGGGGTGGAGACAGGGGAGGAAGAGAAGAGAGAGGTGGAGACAGGGGAGAGGAGGAGAGAGGGATGGAGACAGGGGAGGAGGAGGAGAGAGGGATGGAGACAGGGGAGGAGGAGGAGGAGAGAGGAGTGGAGACAGAGGAGGAGGGCAAGAGAGAGGGGTGGAGACAGGGAGGAGGAGGAGAGAGGGGGTGGAGACAGGGGAGGAGAAAGGAGAGAGAGAGGTGGAGACAGGAGGAGGAGGAGAGGGGTGGAGACAGGGGAGGAGAGGAGAGAGAGGTGGAGACAGGGGGAGGAGGAGGAGAGAGAGATGGAGACAGGGGAGGAGGAAGAGAGAGAGGGGTGGAGACAGGGGAGGAGGAGGAGAGAGGATGGAGACAGGGGAGAGGAGGAGAGAGTGAGACAGGGCAGGAGGAGAGGAGAGAGAGAGGTGAGACAGGGGAGAGGAGGAGAGAGAGGCGAGACAGGAGGAGGAGGAGAGAGAGGGTGGAGACAGGGGGAGGAGGAGGAGAGAGAGTGGTGGAGACAGAGGGAGGAGGAGGAGAGAGAGGGATGGAGACAGGGGAGAGGATGAGGAGGAGGAGAGAGAGGGGTGGAGACAGGGGAGGAGGAGGGAGAGAGGGATGGAGACCGGGAGGAGGAGGAGAGAGAGGGGTGGAGACAGGGGAGGAGGGCAAGAGAGAGGGTGGAGACAGGGGAGGAGGAGGAGAGAGAGGGGGTGGAGACAGGGGAGGAGGAGGAGGAGAGGGTAGAGACAGAGGAGGAGGAGAGAGGAAGGATGAAACAGGGGGAGGAGGAGGAGGAATGGGATGGAGACAGAGTGGAGGAGGAGAGAGAGGGGTGGAGACAGGGAGGAGGAGGAGAGGGGATGGAGACAGGGGAGGAGGAGGAGAGAGAGGGATGAGACAGGGGAGGAGGAGGAGAGATGACAGCGCGAGAGGTGGAGAGAGGAGTGGAGACATGGGGAGGAGAGGAGAGAGAGGGCTGGAGACAGGGGAGGAGGAGGAGAGAGAGGGGTGGAGACAAGGGGAAGAAGAGGAGGTGAGACAGGGGGAGGAGGAGGAGAGAGAGGTGGAGACAGGAGGAGGAGGAGAGAGGATGGAGACAGGGGGAGGAGGAGGAGAGAGAGGGGTGGAGACAGGGGAGGAGGAGGAGAGAGAGGATGGAGACAGGGGGAGGAGGAGAGAGAGGGGTGGAGACAGGGGAGGAGGAGGAGAGAGAGGGATGGAGACAGGGGGAGGAGGAGGAGAGAGAGGGGTGGAGAGTGAATACTCCAGACTATGAGGGGTCCAAACAAGCCAACTCTTAACAGAGATGGAGCCTAATGGTTTATGACAAGTCTCTACTTTTCATTTAAAATGGGTTTCTTTCCAGAATTGTTTCTAAAGGACAAGTGCTGTCAAAAATGTGATTTTCCTGTTTTTTATACATATTTCCAAGCTATGAGGTTGGAATAATACCGTGAAATTGTGAAATTGTGATAATGCCCTTTTAGTGTAAAAGCTGTTTGAAAAGACCCTCCTAAAAAATCAGCGTGTTTTGGTGGGATGGAGTTACTAGACACAATAGCCAATAACAACTCGTTTTCAGTTTTCCCCTTCCCACTCAGACCACTCCCAGACAGTCCTAGCAAAATACTTGCTTGACAAATTGCTCTTTGCTAAGAGAAGCTATTTCTTAAAACCATTTTAATTTTACCAATCACAGTAAGGTACTTCATTTAATTACGCTGAAATTATTTGATATTGATATAAAAATGGCTGCATTAGTTTTTATATATACTGTATATAATTTACCTACACAACAACATGGACACCTGCATACTGAGCACGTACACACCAGAGGAGGCTGGTGGAGGAGCTACTGGAGGATGGGCTCATTGTAAAGACTGGAATGGAATAATGGAATGGTATTTAACGCATTACAATTAACCTGTTCTCAAGCTCTTTCAAACAGTCTCCTCTCGGAAATTTCTCGATTCTGGTAAAAGAGAAGTTGAGAGTATCACATCATGTTTTATCTCAGCGATAGCTTACAACAGCTTATTTAAGAAGCATAAACTGCAAACCATGTGATGTTGTTTTGAGAACTTACTCAGCTCAGCCTATTCAGTTATTGGGAAAGCTGGAGGTTAAAGTGAAATGTGGTGCTCAGGTGTTACCACTACCCCTATTAGTGTCAATAGGGAAGGGTCCCACGATAATGGGGACAAACTGGATTCAGCACCTAAAATTAGATTGGTCAAGAGTGAACCATGTGTCAGACCCAGTTTGCACAGCTGTGCGATAAATATGCTGAGGTGTTTAGTGGTGAAATGGGTGTGGTAAAGGGAGTTAAAGGTGTTTAGTGGGTGAAATGGGTGTGATAAAGGGAGTTAAAGGTGTTTAGGTGGTGAATATGGGTGATGATAAAGGGAGTTAAAGGTGTTTAGGGTGGTGAAAATGGGTGTGATAAAAGGGGGAGTTAAAGGTGTTTCTAGTGGTGAAATCGGGTGGTAAAGGGAGTTAAAGGTGTTTAGTGGTGAAATGGGTGAGGTACAAGGGAATTAAGTGTTTAAGTGGATTAAATGGGTGTGTTAAAGGGGAGTTAAGGTGTTTTAGTGGTGAAATGGGTGTGGTAAAGGGAGTTAAAGGTGTTTAGTGGTGAAAATTGGGTGTGGTAAAGAAGAGTTAAAGGTGTTTAGATGGTGAAATGGGTTATGGTAAATGGAGTTAAGGTGTTTAGTGAGTCAAATGGGTGCTTAATAAGTTAAATTAGTGGTGAAATGGGTGTATAAGGGAGTTAAAGGTGTTCAGTGGTGAAATGGGTGGGGTAAAGGGAGTTAAAAGGTGTTTTAATGGTGAAATGGGTGTGGTAAAGGAATTAAAGGTGTTTAGTGGTGAAATGGGTGTGGTAAAAGGGAGTTAAAGGTGTTTAGTGGTGAAATGGTGGTAAAGGGAGTTAAAGGTGTTTAGTGGTGAAAATGGTTGATGGTAAAGCGAGTTAAAGGGGTTTAGTGGCGAAATGGGTGTGGTAAAGGGAAGTTAAAAGGTGTTTAGGGGTGAAAATGGGTTTGGTAAAGGGATAAAGGGTGTTTTAGTGAAAAGTGAAATGGGTGGGGTAAAGGGAGTTAAAGGTGTTTTTGGTGAAATGGGGTGGTAAAGGTTAAAGGTGTTTAGTAGTAAAATGGGTGTGGCAAAGGGAGTTCAGAGTGTTTAGTGGTGAAATGGGGTGTGGTAAAGGGAGTTAAAGGTGTTTAGTGGTGAAATGGGTGTGGTAAAGGGAGTTAAAGGTGTTTAGTGGTGAAATGGGTGTGGTAAAGGTAGTTAAAGGTGTTTAGTGGTGAAATGTGGGTGGGGTAAAGGAGTTAAAGGGGTTTTAGTGGTGAAATGGGTGTGGTAAAGGAGTTAAAGGTGTTTGAGTGGTGAAATGGGTGTGGTAAAGGAGTTAAAGGTGTGTTTAGTGGTGAAATGGGTGGTAAAGGAGTTAAAGGTGTTTAGTGGTGAAATGGGTGTGGTAAAGGTAGTTAAAGGTGTTTAGTGGGTGAAATGGGTGTGGTAAAGGAAAGGAAGGGGCTTAGTGGTGAAATGGGTGTGGTAAAGGGAGTTAAAGGTGTTTAGTGGTGGAATGGGTGTGGTTAAAGCGAGTTAAAGGGGTTTAGTGGTGAAATGGGTGGTAAAGGGAGCAAAGGTGCTTAGGGGTGAAATGGGTGTGGTAAAGGGAGCTAAAGGTGTTTAGTGGTGAAATGGGTTGGGTAAAGGGAGTTAAAGGTGTTTAGTGGTGAAATGGGGGTGGTAAAGGTAGTTAAAGGTGTTTAGTGGTAAAATGGGTGTGGTAAAGGAGTTAAAGGTGTTTAGTGGTGAAATGGGTGTGGTAAAGGGAGTTAAAGGTGTTTATTGGTGAAATGGGTGTGGTAAAGGGAGTTAAAGGTGTTTAGTGGTGAAATGGTGTGGTAAAGGTAGCAAAAGGTGTTTAGTGGTGAAATGGGTGTGGTAAAGCGAGTTAAAGGGGTTTAGGTAGGAAATGGGTGTGGTAAAGGTAGTTAAAGGTGTTTAGAGTGGTGGGAATGGGTGTGGTAAAGGGAGTTAAAGGTGTTTAGTGGTGAAATGTGTGGTAAAGGGAGTTAAAGGTGTTTAGTGGTGAAATGGGGTGGTAAAGGTAGTTAAAGGTGTTTAGTGGTGAAATGGGTGGTAAAGGGAGTTAAAGGTGCTTAGTGGTGAAATGGGTGTGGTAAAGGGAGTTAAAGGTGTTTAGTGGTGAAATGGGTGTGTTAAAGGGAGTTAAAGGTGTTTAGTGGTGAAATGGGTGTGGTAAAGGGAGTTAAAGGTGTGTTTAGTGGTGAAATGGGTGTGGTAAAGCGAGTTAAAGGGGGTTTAGTGGTGAAAATGGGTGTGGTAAAGGGAGTTAAAGGTGTTTAGTGGTGGAATGGGTGTGGTAAAGGGAGTTAAAGGTGTTTAGTGGTGAAAATGGGTGTGTAAAGGTAGTTAAAGGTGTTTAGTGGTGAAATGGGGGTGGTAAAGGTAGTTAAAGGTGTTTAGTGGTGAAATGGGTGTGGTAAAGGGAGTTAAAGGTGTTTAGTGGGTGAAATGGGTGTGGTAAAGGTAGTTAAAGGTGTTTAGTGGTGAAATGGGTGTGGTAAAGGAGTTAAAGGTGTTTAGTGGTGAAATGGGTGTGGTAAAGGGAGTTAAAGGTGTTTAGTGGTGAAATGGGTGTGGTAAAGGTAGTTAAAGGTGTTTAGTGGGTGAAATGGTATGTGGTAAAGGGAGTTAAAGGTGTTTAGTGGTGAAATGGGTAAAAGGGGAGTTAAAGGTGTTTAGTGGTGAAATGGGTGGGGTAAAGTGGAGTTAAAGGGGTTTAGTGGTGAAATGGGTGTGGTAAAGGGAGTTAAAGGTGTTTAGTGGTGAAATGGGTGTGGTAAAGGTAGTTAAAGGTGTTTAGTGGTGAAAACAGTGGTAAAGGTAGTTAAAGGTGTTTAGTGGTGAAATGGGTGTGGTAAAGGGAGTTAAAGGTGTTTAGTGGTGAAATGGGTGTGGTAAAGCGAGTTAAAGGGGTTTAGTGGTGAAATGGGTGTGGTAAAGAGTTAAAGGTGTTTAGTGGTGGAATGGGTGTGGTAAAGGTAGTTAAAGGTGTTTAGTGGTGAAATGGGTGTGGTAAAGGGAGTTAAAGGTGTTTAGTGGTGAAATGGGGTGGTAAAGGTAGTTAAAGGTGTTTAGTGGTGAAATGGGTGGTAAAGGGAGTTAAAGGTGTTTAGGTGGTGAAATGGGTGTGGTAAAGGAGTTAAAGGTGTTTAGTGGTGAAATGGGTAAGGTAAAGGGAGTTAAAGGTGCTTAGTGGTGAAATGGGTGTGGTACAGAAGTTAAAGGTGTTTAGTGGTGAAATGGGTGTGGTAAAGGTAGTTAAAGGTGTTTAGTGGTGAAATGGGTGTGGTAAAGGTAGTTAAAGGTGTTTAGTGGTGAAATGGGTGTGGTAAAGGGAGTTAAAG